>NC_045956.1:35430233-35553583 GCF_010909765.2 Amblyraja radiata | reverse complement strand
GGCGACAAAATGCTTCAGACCCCGAGTACTGAGTTATGGTGGCTGGCCAGCAGGCGGCGACAAAATGAGTGAGTGCGGGGGGGGGGATTTTATTTAAAAATGTGTACATAAAAATGTCCAAATGTTTTGAGGAGTGCATGAGTGAATGTAAAAGTGAATTCGCTAGCGAAATGGAAAAAAGCACGGAGTTTCAGCGTGTGGTTTTGGCGGACCAAGGAATCAAAGGCCGAATCTGACACCCACAAATAAACACACACACACAGAGTTTTAATAGTATATAGATAGATATGATATATGGTATGATATACGCAGAAATAAACAGATAAAGTGCAATATGCTGTTATAGTTCAGTGTTTGGTTGAAGTTGTGTTTAATAGTCTGATGGCTGTGGGGAAGTAGCTGTTCCTGAACCTGGATGTTGCAGATTTCAGGCTCCCGTACCTTCTACCTGATGGCAGCGGAGAGATGAGTGTGTGGCCAGGATGGTGTGGATCCGTAATGATATGGGGAAAAAGCAGGAACGGGGTATTGATTTTAGATCATCATATTGAATGGTAGTGCTGGCTCGAAGGGCCGAATGGCCTACTCCTACACCTATTTGTCTATGTTTCTATCTTCCAATGGCAAACTGAGCAAAAGATGGAAACGTGGAATGAGAGAGGGATTGTCCAAAGGGGAGTGAAGGGAGAAGGAGGCATGAAGTGACAACAGCTGGAGAGACACAGTGTGAAAGAGACAAACTACTCACTGGAAGGGTAGAAGATGGAAGTGTTTGAGTTGCAGAGAGAGGGTGTTAGTGGGCAGTGAAAGGGGAGAGAAATGGAAGCAGTTTATTCATGACAGATTGAAGTCACAAGCAGATTTTGCATACTTCCCAATTTGCACCAATCTGGTTCACCCGTGACTGCTAATCCTGGTCATAAAATTCAAAGCCTGGTTATAAATGTCCTCCATGGCCTTGCCCTTTCCTATCACATATACCCCACCATTACTTTCAGTGGTTGGCTGTCTCGGCCACTAATTCTGACCTGTTATCCACATATTTAACAGCTTCACAATTAACGGCTTTGTCTTCAGCTTCCCAGACCCCACGTGCTGTCAACTCCTTACTGATCCAGAGCAGAGACCAATGTCTGGCACAGCGATTGTCCTGTGAAAGTTTACTTCCCAATCCTCCATGTACATTGTAGATCCACTGGAACGGTTCTTGTATGTGTCAATATTCAATAGTCAATTTTATTCGTCACATACACCTGAAGGTGCAGTGAAATGAATTTGCCAGCAGCGGTACAATTAAAAAAGAACACACAATACACAATAAGATTGAACACAAACATCCACCACAACATTCTTCACTGTGGTGGAAGGCACAAAGTTCAGTCAGTCCTCCTCCTTGTTCACCCATGGTCGGGGTCATAAACCTCCGCAGTCGCCGCTACGGACAGTCGGATGTACGGGCCCTCTCATCGGGATGGTCGAACACATTCCGTGGCTTGGAGGTCCCGAATCGGCGCTTTCTTACAGGAGACGTGTAGCCAGCATTTAGCCCGCGGCTAGAAGCTCCACAGACTGCAGCTTCGGGATCGGAGCACTCCCTTCTGGTGACCCCCGGCAAGGGCTTGCCCGCTCCGCGATGAAAAGTCCACGCTGCGCCCGCTGCTGAAACTCCAGGCCCGACTCCGGGAAAGGCCACTCCAATCCATGGTGTTAGGCCGCGAGGGTGGCGATATGGAAAAAGTCGCCTCTCCACGGAGGAGGCGACCGAAAGCGAAAGCAATGGGGTCTGCAATAGAAGCTCAGTGTACTGGGATTAGATGAGGAGGGGTGGGAGGAACGGTGTCATTTTTAAACATTGACTTGGTATGGTTGGTTGGATTGGACTGTTCTGTGGTGGCCAGTTCGAATATAATCGTCCATTTAAATTATAGAAGATGCGTTGTATTGCCCGTGGTGCTGTATGGATGTGTCCGGTGGATGTTCTTCAACATCCTCTATCCATTAAAGATCCATTAAAGCCCTCTGTCCAATGATGCTTCTCAGTATTGTGTTTGTTTTAGGAAGCTCAGTGACTGAGAACAATGGACTCTCCATGTCTGAGGCAGAGAAAACGGCCGGTGAAAAGTCACAGGAACATTCAGCAATGGATGAAACCAAGGCGGAGGTGAGAGCGGCAGCTCGGACTGGGAGAGTCATAGAGTCATACAGTGTGGAAACAGGCCCTATCTAGCTCTCTCTTGAACGTATCAAGAGAACTGGCCTTACAACGCCATCTGAGGCAGAGAATTCCACAGATTCACAACTATGTGTGAAAAAGTGTTTCCTCATCTCCATTCCAAATGGCTTACCCATTGTTCTTAAACTGTGGCCCCTGGTACTGGACTGCCCCAACATTGGGAACATGTTTCCTGCCTCGGGCATGTTCAAACCGTTAATCTATATTACTAAAACTAAGATCTTGAGCGCTTTCGACCTTCAGTTTTGTGATTTCCGAGAGAACGCCACCACTTACGGCCGTCATTTTTGGCCACCTCGCTCAGAGTCCCCCTCCACCGGACTGGACTGGAGGATCTTTCCCATCGATGAAAAATCAGAGAATTATTAATGTTTTTTAAAATGTCGCAATTCTCTCTGTTTGCGGCATGGGGGAGGGACTATAAAACCCGGAATTGTTGTGCCTCACTCAGTCTCTGCGAGATGGAGGAAGCGAGAGGGTCATGGCTCTCTGAGCTGCGAATAACACTGAATGCACGTCTACTCAACGGTGAGTCCCCTCGATATGGTTGTAAAGTGTTTGCCAAATTGTTTGCCTTGCCTTTTAAAAAGTGTTCAGAAAGGATTGATTGTAAAGTGGCTGCTGCCAAATTGTTTGCCTTGCCTTTTAAAAAGTGTTCAGAAAACTGATTGGTTGTAAAGAGGCTGCTGCCTAATTGTTTGCCTAGCCTTTTAAAAAGTGTTCAGAAAACGGATTGGTTGTAAAGTGGCTGCTGCCTAATTGTTTGCCTTGCCTTCTAAAGAGCGTTCAGAAAATGCATTGGTTGTAAAGTGGCTGCTGCCAAATTGTTTGCCTTGGCTTGATTTTTTAAAAGCGTTCACAAAACGGATTGTTTGTAAAGTGGCTGCTGCCAAATTGTTTGCCTTGGCTTGGTTTTAAAAAAACTTTCTGAAAACGGATTGGTTGTAAAGTGTCTGCTGTCAAATTGTTTGCCTTGGCTTGTTTTTTCAAAAGCATTCAGAAAACGGATTGTTTGTAAAGTGGCTGCTGCCAAATTGTTTGTCTTGGCTTGGTTTTTGAAAAGCGTTCAAAAAACGAATGGTTGTAAAGTGGCTGCTGCCAAATTGTTTGCCTTGGCTTGGTTTTTGAAAAGCGTTCAGAAAACGGATTGGTTGTAAAGTAGCTGCTGCCAAATTATTAGCCTTGCCTTTTAAAAAGTGTTTAGAAAACGGATTGATTGTAAAGTGGTTGCTGCCAAATTGCCTTGCCTTTTAAAAAGTGTTCAGAAAACGGATTGGTTGTAAAGTGGCTGCTGCCAAATTGTTTGCCTTGCCTTTTAAAAAGTGTTCAGAAAACGGATTGGTTTTAAAGTGGCTGCTGCCAAATTGCCTTGGCTTGGTTTTTAAATATCGTTGCAACAGTTTTCGGATGGATAAAGCGTGAATAAACATTTTATTAGATCAGGACTGTGTTTAATTGCAAAATTGGTGCTCATTCCGTGACTTCCGCTTTGTGGCAAGATGGCGCCGATGACGTCATTTCTGGTTAGTGTCAAAATGGCGCTGACTGCGTCATTTCCGGTTCATGAGAAGATGGTGCTGACTGCAGAAGGCATAGTGAAGACTTTGTTGAATAATTCAAGAGAGCTGACTGCTCTGTCTATGGTGAGTGTGTTTGTTGGACGTTTATTTAAAGCACGTTTTTGCTTTAGCAGCAGCCGCCTCTACAGGAGGCTTTAAACGTTTGATTCATTCGGTTTACACACTGTATGTTTACCACGTTCTGAATTTACTTGCCATTTTAGTATTGATTGTGTGTGTGTGTGTGTGTGTGTGTGTGTGTGTGTGTGTGTGTGTGTGTGTGTGTGTGTGTCTGTGTGTGTGTGTGTGTGTGTGTGTGTGTGTGTGTGTCTGTGTGTGTGTGTGTGTGTGTGTGTGTGTGTGTGTGTGTGTGTGTGTCCCTGTGTGTGCGTGCCCCTGTGTGTGTGTGTCCGTCCCTGTGTGTGTGTGTCCGTCCCTGTGTGTGTGTCCCTGTGTGTGTGTGTGTCCCTGAGCAGCAGAACACAACAAGAGACACAACAAGAAAGAATTTAATAATTCTCATCTTTAACATTTAAATTGTTCTTATATTTTAAGTCATTCACATTTTAAACTTTAATAAATGCTTTTTCCACTTTTCATGCCTGCGTGTTCTTCATCACAATGGGAACCTAATAGGTAGGAATGGCTGCTCTGTGGGAGAGCCGCTAAGAATGCATGGGGGGAGGTTGTGGGGAGATGGACTGAATGCGTGGGGGGGAGGGGAATGGCAAGGAGCAGAGTGGGGGAGGAGGTGTGACTGAATGAACTGCCACCACACCAGCCGTGAGTGACTGTACTGCCACCCCACCAGCCGTGAGTAAGTGAACTGCCAGCCCACCAGCTGTAAGTGACTGAACTGCCAGCCCACCAGCCGTGAGTAAGTGAACTGCCAGCTCACCAGCTGTGAGTGAATGAACTGCCAGCCCAGCAGCCGTGAGTAAGTGAACTGCCAGCTCACCAGCTGTGAGTGAATGAACTGCCAGCCCAGCAGCCGTGAGTGACTGCACTACCAGCCCACCAGCCGTGAGTAAGTGAACTGCCAGCTCACCAGCCATGTGTGACTACACTGCCAGCCTGCCAGCCCACCAGCCCTGAGTAAGTGAACTGCCATCCATCCAACCATGACTCACTGAACTGTCAGCCCAATAATCCATTCAGTCCACCCTCTCCCCCTTCTCTCTCACAGTCTGTCACCTGTTTTGGGCACAGTTTCTGGCAGCCTGCCAGATCTGAGCGACTGTACTGCCAGGCCTCAGTGACTGAGCTGCTGGCCCAAGAATCCATTCGGCCCACAATGTCCATACTAGCCCTCTGGAAACCAGACATTTCGGCCCACAACACCCATAATAGCGCAACAGAAAGCCCCCCCCTCCACTGGCCAGCAATATTGGAATTGGTGGAGAAGTGGAATATTGCATTAGGTGACCAGCCCTCCCATGTGCTGCTGGGACTCAACGGGTCCCACTTAGTCTAGTAATCTTATATGTTTCAATAAGATCCCCTTCTAAATTCCAGAGTATACAAGCCCAGCCACTCCATTCTCTCAGCATATGACAGTCCCGCCATCCCGGGAATTAACCTTGTGAACCTATGCTCCACTCCCTCAATAGCAAGAATGTCTTTCCTCAAATTTGGAAACCAAAACTGCACACAATACTCCAAGTATGGTCTCACCAGGGCCCTGTACAACCGCAGAAGGATCTCTTTATTCCTATATTCAACTCCTCTTGTTATGAAGGCCAACATGCAATTAGCTTTCTGCCTGCTGTACCTGGATGCTTATTGACTGATGAACTAGGACCCCCAGATCCCGTTGTACCTTTTCACAACTTGCCACCATTAGATAATAATCTGCCTTCCTGTTTTTGCTATCAAAGTGGATAACCTCACATTTATCCACATGAAACTGCATCTGCCATGCATCTGCCTACTCACCCAACCTGTCCAAGTCGCCCTGCATTCTCATAGCATCCTCCTCACAGTTCACACTTGTAATCCCTTCATCTAAATCGTTAATATATATTGCAAATAGCTGCGGTCCCAGCACCGATCCTTGCGGTACCCCGCTAGTCACTGCCTGCCATTCTGAAAGGAAACCGTTTATCCCTACTCTTTGTTTCCTGTCTGCCAACTAATTTTCTATCCATGTCAGCATGTGCCCTAATTTTGCCCACTTATCTCCTATGTGGGACCTTAACAAATGCTTTCTGAAAGTCCAGATACACTACATCCACTGGCTCTCTCTCCCTTGTCCATTTTCCTAGTTACATCATCAAAAAATTCCAGAAGATTAGTCAAGCATGATGTCCCCTTCGAAAATCCATGCTGACTCGGACCAATCCTGTTACTGCTGTCCAAATGTGCCGCTATTTCATCTTTTATGATTGACTCCAGCATCTTCCCCACCACCGATGTCAGGCTAAGTGGTCTATAATTCCCTGTTTTCTCTCTCCCGACTTTCTTAAAAAGTGGGATAACATTAGCTACCCTCCAATCCACAGAAACTGATCCTGAATCTATAGAACATTGGAAAATGATCAGCAATGCATCCACGATTTCAAGAGCCACTTCCTTAAGTACCCTGGAATGCAGACTATCAGGCCCTGGGGATTTATCAGCCTTCTCTCCCATCATTTTACCCAACACCATTTCCTGCCTAATGTGGATTTCCTTCAGTTCCTCCATCACCCCAGATCTTCTTTCCAGTCAACTTTGGCCAGCTCCTCCCTCCATTGTCCCTTTGTTCAACTGCAATACGGACACTTCCAATTTCCCCTTCTCCCTCTCCAATTGTAGATTAAACTACCTCCAAATGGCTCCTTAACCTCAAGTTCCCTGATCAAATCCAGTTCATTACATAACACTAAACCCAGAATTGCCTTCTCCCTGGTACGCTCCAGTTCAAGCTGTTCTAAGAATCCATCACGGAGGCACGCCAAAAACTCCTATTCTTGGGGTCCAGTAGCAACCTGATTTTCTCAGTCTACCTGCATGTTGAAATCCCCCATAACAACTGTTGTATTACCTTTCTGACATGCCACTTTTAACTCGTGATTCAATTTGCACATAATATCCAGGATACTGTTTGGGGGCCTGTAGATAATTCATATTAGGGTCTTTTTACCCTTAGAATTCCTTAGTTCTATCCATAGTGACTCCAATCTCCTGATTCTATGTCACCCCTCTCAAGGGACTGAATTTCGTTCCTCACCAACAGAACTACCCCACCCCCTCTGCCCACCTGCCTGTCTTTTCGATAGGAGGTATACCCTTGAATATTCCATTCTCAGCCATGGCCCTCTTGCAGCCATGTCTCTGTAATTCCCACAACATCATACTTGCCAGTTTCTAACTGAGCCTCAAGCCCGTCCTCTTTATTTCTTATACTTCGCGCATTCATATACAGCACTTTGACCTCGATATTCACCTCCCCTCACACACCGCTCACTATTGGCCCTGACCTTGCTCTCTTATCCCTTCTCGAACTTTCTTTCCCATTAATTTCAGAGTCTTTTGTAACTTGCCCTGTACTCACTTCCTCTTTAACTCCATCTTTATATATATAATAATAATATATAACAATTACAGCACGGAAACAGGCCATCTCGACCCCTCTAGTCCGTGCCGAACACGTAATCTCCCCTAGTCCCATATACCTGCGCTCAGACCATAACCCTCCATTCCTTTCCCATCCATATAACTATCCAATTTATTTTTAAATGATAAAAACGAACCTGCCTCCACCACCTTCACTGGAAGCTCATTCCACACAGCTACCACTCTCTGAGTAAAGAAGTTCCCCCTCATGTTACCCCTAAACTTCAGTCCCTTAATTCTCAAGTCATGTCCCCTTGTTTGAATCTTCCCTACTCTCAGTGGGAAAAGCTTTTCCACGTCAACTCTGTCTATCCCTCTCATCATTTTAAAAACCTCTATCAAGTCCCCCCTTAACCTTCTGCGCTCCAAAGAATAAAGCCCTAATTATACTCACAATTTGTCAATACCTCCCCCCCCCCCACCTGATAATCCCCAAATTTAGTGGCTTCACAACTGGCCATTGTGCCTGCAGCTGCAAAGGCCTTGCGTGTTGTTGAGCACAGTGACCAATATCCAATACATAACAGAGAAAGAATCACTCTGTAGGTTTGCTTTCCAATCTTGCATAGGTTGGCTGGGAGGGATTGTAAGCTGGTAGATGCATGTCTGACATGTTGGGGCCATTTTAAAGTGAGATAGAGATGTTTTCAGGGGAAACATGTTCCTATGAGAGTAAAGGGTAAGGCTGCCAGGGTTTGATGAGGGATATTGAGGCTCTGGGCATGAAAAAGGAGGCATATGTCATGAATAAATAGCTAGGATCAAACAAATCCCCTGGAGTGTGTGGGATGTAGGAGAATACGAATAAAAAAAATCAGGAAGGCTAAAAGGGAACACGAAGTATCCTGAGTCAATATGTTTCTTTAAGTATTTTAAGAGAAAAGGGATAACTCTGGAGAGAATGTTTCCTGAAGGGGACTCTATTCTGAAGAGTTGACGGAGAGAATGACAGGGACAGGGAAGTAGATGTGGTCTTCATGGACTTTAGCAAGGCTTTTTACTCAATAACGCATGTGTAAAGGAGTGATAACTGACACACTGTAACCTTTACTAGGAGTTTAATATAGCACATGGCACACACGTCCCAGCACTGACTGCATCCAGCCTTCAGGCGTACTGGGACCTAGTGGGAGGAGCAAAGGGGGGATACTACAGTTATACTAATATGATGGGGCGTGGTTAGTGGTGATGAGGTAGCTACATTATAGGTTGCATGCATAAACCATCTACATCCTTCCCCTTACAATTTAAACAAGTTACAGCAATGGCAGGTTGGTTATACAGTGCCTGCAAAGCTAAGCAAACTCTCCGTATCGAGCCGGAGGTTTTACAATCCGACCCGAGCGAGTGCGCACAGCACCCTCACCCTCCCCACCCGAAAGAAGAGGAGGAGGGACAGGAACAGAAACAGGAGGGGGAGAGAAGGTGGGTGGAGAACCCAGCTTGGAGGGGGAACGGAGAGGCACAGGTGAGCCAGGTGAAACAGAAGGGGTAGAATGAGCAGAAGTGGGAGAAAGAGAAGACCTTGCAGGGGACAACAGAGCCTGGGGAGCAAAACCGGGAAGAGCAGGGGGAGGTACCCGAGGCAAACGGACCGACCGGGGCATGCAGGGAGCAGAGGGTAAGTTAGTTGAGGAAGGCTCGACACGCGATGGAGGGGTATACGGAATCGCAGGAGATGGTTTGGGCTCGTTGACCGCCAACAGGTGCTGGCGGCTGCGTCGGTATACAGTCCCCTCAAAATCCACCAGGTAGGACCGTGGCGCGCTGTCGAACCCGACGATGGTGGCAAGTCGGGAATAGCCGGTGGGCGTCTGCAAACGGACGACCTGTCCAGGCATCAGTGGCGATAGGGGGCGGCAGGATTTGTCGTGCGAGCGGCGCTGGATTTCGTGCTTCTGGGCAATTCGTTGCTGGACATCAGCAGGCTGCAGGACTTTGGGCATCAGGGACTGCTGGGCGATAGGCATCGGAGGGCGAATAACTCGGGACATGAGTCGCTGGGCAGGGGATCTCATAGTACTGTCTCTGGAAATGTTCTGAAGGTTCAGGAGACCCTGATAGAAATCCCCGTTGGAGAGGCGGGATTGTTCAAGCAGGTGCTTAGCGCTGCGGACCGCACGTTCAGCTAGTCCATTGCTTTGAGGGTACTCCGGGCTGCTGGTGAAATGATTAAAGTTCCACTTTGCAGCAAATGCTCGAAATTCGGCGCTAGTAAACTGGCGGCCGTTGTCTGTCTGCAGCCGAACAGGAGAACCAAACGTGGCAAAGTGACGGCGTAGTTTGCTGATCACCATCTCGGAGGTGATGGCAGGGAGGAGGTCCACCTCGAACCAATTTGAGTAAGAGTCTACTAGCACAAGGTACTGCCTCCCACGCCAGTCGAAAATATCGGCAGCCAGTGAAGACCAGGGCATGTCAGGGGCAGGCTGTTGTAAAAGCGGCTGTCTTTGCTGATGCGGGGCAAGAGAGTTACAGTCCGGACAGGAATCCACCCTGGCCTTGATGTACTTTGCCATGCCCGGCCAGTAGTACTGTTCCTGGGCATACGAGATAGTGGCATCTGCCCCGGGATGCCCCATGTGGGCGGCGTCAAAGTACAAACCATGCAGCGAGGCAGGGACGACCACTTTGTGTCCCTTGATAATAATGCCGTCCCGGAGGACCAACTCATCGCGGACCAAAAAATAGGGGTGGATGCTGGCAGGCAACGAAGTCCGTTTGGTGGGCCACCCGCGCTTGATGACAGCAGCAAGCTGCTGCAGGTCGGGGTCGTTAGCGGTATGTTCAACCAAGCACTGTAGTTGCTTAGAAGGGACGAAGTTAACGTTCAGTACCTGTAAGTCCGCCTGCTCGAAGGGGTGCTGGTCGCAGGAGGCCCGGGGGGCCCGGGACAGCGCATCAGCCACATGCATCTCGGTGCCCCTCTTATATATGATTTTAAAGTCAAAGCGCTGTAGCTGCAGCATCATCCGCTGTAGCCTGGCTGGAGCGCAGTGTATGGGCTTGTTAAGTATCGTTACCAGTGGCTGGTGATCCGTCTCCACGGTGAACCTGGTGCCAAATAGGAAGTCCTTAAACTTCGAACATGCGAAAACCACCGCCAGCAGCTCCTTCTCTATCTGCGCATAACGCTGCTCTGTGTCCGTCATGGTCCTGGAGGCATAAGAGATGGGCAGCAGCGAGTCACCAGCGTGGGGTTGCAGGCAGGCAGCACACAGTCCAAAGCGAGAAGCGTCGCAAGTGACCACGACCGGACGCAGTAGATCAAAGAACTTCAGAGTAGGTGTGCTGACCAGCCTCGTCTTTAGCAGATCAAACGCCTGCTGGTGGTGTGGAAACCATGCCCAGGCAATGTCCTTTTTTGTGAGTTGTCTCAGGGGTGCGCTCAACTCGCTGAGGTCAGGGATAAACTTTCCCAGGTAGTTGACCATACCCAGGAAACGCTGTAGACTGACAACGTCTGTCGGGGCGGGCAGCTCTGAGATGGCGCTGGTCTTTTGCGGGTCCGGCTTCAACCCTTGGGCCGTGAAAATGTGGCCAACATATGTGACCTCAGGCACCCGGAACTTGCATTTTGACCGGTTAAGCTTCAAATTGATCTGCCGAGCACGGTCCAGAATCCGTCGGAGGTTGCGGTCATGTTCGGCCACATCCCTCCCATAGACCAGAATGTCGTCCACAATAATCGCACAGGGCAGACCTGCAAACAATTGTTCCATTGAACGCTGGAATACCTCGCTGGCGGAGTTGATGCCGAACGGCATCCGCAAAAACTTAAACCTGCCGAAGGGCGTGCTGAACGTGGTCAGGTCCGTGGAACGTTTGTCCAGGGGTATTTGCCAAAACGAACTTCTGGCATCGAGGACGGAGAATATTCAATATGATCATGGCTGATCATCCAACTCAGTACCCCGTACCTGCCTTCTCTCCATACCCTCTGATCCCCTTAGCCACAAGGGCCACATCTAACTCCCTCTTAAATATAGCCAATGAACTGGCCTCAACTACCTTCTGTGGCAGAGAATTCCAGAGATTCACAACTCTCTGTGTGAAAAATGTTTTTCTCATCTTGTTCCTAAAAGACTTCCCCCTTATCCTTAAACTGTGACCCCTTGTTCTGGACTTCCCCAACATCGGGAACAATCTTCCTGCATCTAGCCTGTCCAACCCCTTAAGAATTATGTAAGTTTCTATAAGATCCCCCCTCAATCTTCTAAATTCTAACGAGTATAAACCAAGTCTATCCAGTCTTTCTTCATATGAAGCTCCTGACATCCCAGGAATCAGTCTGGTGAACCTTCTCTGTACTCCCTCTATGGCAAGAATGTCTTTCCTCAGATTAGGAGACCAAAACTGTACGCAATACTCCAGGTGTAGTCTCACCAAGACCCTGTACAACTGCAGTAGAACCTCGAAGGTACACAAAATTGCTGGAGGAACTCAGCGGGTGCAGCAGCATCTATGGAGCGAAGGAAATAGGCGACGTTTCGGGCCGAAACCCTTCTGCAGTAGAACCTCCCTGCTCCTATACTCAAATCCTTTTGCTATGAATGCTAACATACCATTCGCCTTCTTCACTGCCTGCTGCACCTGCATGCCTACTTTCAATGACTGGTGTACCATGACACCCAGGTCTCGCTGCATCTCCCCTTTTCCTAATCGGCCACCATTCAGATAATAGTCTACTTTCCTGTTTTTGCCACCAAAGTGGATAACCTCACATTTATCCACATTATACTGCATCTGCCATGCATTTTCCCACTCACCCAACCTATCCAAGTCACCTTGCAGCCTCCTAGCAACCTCCTCACAGCTAACACTGCCCCCCAGCTTTGTGTCATCCGCAAACTTGGCGATGTTGCATTCAATTCCCTCATCCAAATCATTAATATATATTGTAAATAGCTGGGGTCCCAGCACCGAGCCTTGTGGTACCCCACTAGTCCCTGCCTGCCATTCTGAAAAGGACCCGTTTACTCCTACTCTTTGCTTCCTGTCTGCCAGCCAGTTCTCTATCCACATCAATACTGAAGCCCCCAATACCATGTGCTTTAAGATTGCATACTAATCTCTTATGTGGGACCTTGTCGAAAGCCTTCTGAAAGTCCAGATATGGCACATCCACTGGTTCTCCCATATCCACTCTATTAGTTACATCCTCGAAAAATTCTATAAGATTCGTCAGACATGCTGACTTTGTCCAATGATTTCACCACTTTCCAAATGTGCTGCTATCCCATCTTTAATAACTGACTCTAGCAGTTTCTCCACTACCGATGTTAGACTAACTGGTCTGTAATTCCCCGTTTTCTCTCTCCCTCCCTTTTTATAAAGTGGGGTTACATTAGCTACCTTCCAATCCTCAGGAACTACTCCAGAATCTAAGGAGTTTTGAAAAATTATCACTAATGCATCCACTATTTCTGGGGCTACTTCCTTAAGTACTCTGGGACGCACCCTATCTGGCCCTGGGGATTTATCGGCCTTTAATCCATTCAATTTACCTAACACCACTTCCCGGCTAACCTGGATTTCATTCAGTTCCTCCATCTCATTTGACCACCGGTCTCCTGCTATTTCCGGCAGATTATTTATGTCTTCCTTAGTGAAGACAGAACCAAAGTAGTTATTCAATTGGTCTGCCATGTCCTTGTTCCCCATGATCAATTCGCCTGTTTCTGACTACATTTGTTTTAACTAATCTTTTTCTCTTCACATATCTATAAAAACCTTTGCAGTCAGTTTTTATGTTCCCTGCCAGTTTTCTTCCATAATCTATTTTCCCTTTCCTAATTAAGCCCTTTGTCCTCCTCTGCTGGTCTCTGAATTTCTCCCAGTCCTCCGGTAGGTTGCTTTTTCTGGCTAATTTGTATGCTTCTTCTTTTGTTTTGATACAATCCCTGATTTCTCTTGTTATCCACGGATGCACTACCGTCCCTGATTTATTCTTTTGCCAAACTGGGATGAACAATTGTTGTAGTTCATCCATGCAGTCTTCAAATGCCTTGCATTGCCAATCCACTGTCAACCCTTTAAGAATCAATTGCCAGTCTATCTTGGCCAATTCACGTCTCATACCCTCAAAGTTACCTTTCTTTAAGTTCAGAATCCTTGTTTCTGAATTAATTATGTCACTCTCCATCCTAATGAAGAACTCAACCATATTATGGTCACTCTTGCCCAAGGGGCCATGCACAACAAGACTGCTAACTAACCCTTCCTCATTACTCAATACCCAGTCTAGAATAGCCTGCTCTCTTGTTGGTTCCTCTACATGTTGGTTTAGTAAACTATCCCGCGTAAATTCCAAGAAATCCTCTTCCTCAGCACCCCTGCCAATTTGATTCATCCAATCTATATGTAGACTGAAGTCACCCATTATAATTGTTTTACCTTTGTTGCACGCATTTCTAATTTCTAGTTTGTTACCATCCCCAACTCCACTACTACTGTTAGGTGGCCTGTACACAACTCCCATTAGCGTTTTCTGCCCCTTAGTGTTTAGCAGCTCTACCCGTATCGATTCCACATCCTCCAAGCTAATGTCCTTCCTTTCTATTGCGTTAATCTCCTCTCTAAACAGCAACGCTACCCCACCTCTTTTTCCTTTTGACTATCCCTCCTGAATATTGAATATCCCTGGATGTTCAGCTCCCAGCCTTGGTCACCCTGGAGCCATATCTCCGTGATCCCAACTATATAATATTCATTAATAACTATCTGCACATTCAACTCATGCACCTTATTACGAATGCTCCTTGCATTGAGACATAAAGCCTTCAGGCTTGTTTTTACAACACTCTTACCCCTTACACAATTATGGGTAGTTGAGGCCAGTTCATATTTAAGAGGGAGTTAGATGTGGCCCTTGTGGCTAAAGGGATCAGGGGGTATGGAGAGAAGGCAGGTACGGGATACTGAGTTGGATGATCAGCCATGATCATATTGAATAGCGGTGCAGGCTCGAAGGGCCGAATGGCCTACTCCTGCACCTATTTTCTATGTATCTATGTATCTATGTTGAAAAGTGGCCCTTTATGATTTTTGCCCTGGATTTGTGTGCCTGCCACTTTTACTTTTCACCATTGCTTCTACCCTGATTTTACACCCCTCTGTCTCTCTGCTCACACATTTAAGAACCCCACCACTTCTTATTTTCTGTTTATTATCTTTTTCTTCTTTCTCCCCTACATGTTGGGTCTGAGTGCTTCCCTTCTCTGCCTCCTGCCTCACACACTGTCTACTAGCTTTCTCTATTTGAGTCCCTCCCCCCAACCGTTCTAGTTTAAAGTCTCCCCAGTAGCCTTTGCAAATCTCCCCACCAGGATATTGGTACCCCTCGGGTTCAAGTGCAACCCGTCCTTTTTGTACAGGTCACACATTCCCCAAAAGAGGTCCCAATGAACCAGAAACTTGAATCCCTGCCCCCTGCACCAATCCCTCAGCCACGCTTTTATCCTCCACCTCATTCCATTCCTACTCTCACTGTCGCGTGGCACAGGCAGTAATCCTGAGATTGTTACCTTTGCAGTCCTTCTCCTTAACTCTCCTCTTAACTCCCTAAATTCTCCTTTCAGGACCTCTTCTCTTTTTCTACCTATGTCATTGGTACCTATATGTACCACGACCTCAGGCTCCTCTCCCTCCCATTTCAGGATATCTTGGACACGTTCAGACACATCCCAGACCCTGGCACCAGGGAGGCAAACTACCATCCGGGTCTCCCGACTGCGTCCACAGAATCGCCTGTCTGATCCCTAACTATAGAGTCCCCTATTACTAATGCCCTCCTCTTCTTTTCCTTACCCTTCTGAGCAACAGAACCGGTCTCTGTACCGGAGGCCCGGCCGCTGTTGCTACCCCCAGGTAGGCTGTCCCCCCCAACAGTACTCAAACAGGAGTACTTATTGCCAAGGTGTACAGCCACCGGGGTACTCTCTAGTCCCTGCCTCCGCCCCTTGCCCCTCCTAACCGTGACCCACTTGTCTGCCTCCCGTGGTCTTGGAGTGACCACCTCTCTATAACTCCACTCTATGACTTCCTCACTCTCCCTGACAAGACAGAGGTCATCGAGCTGCTTAGGAGCCCATCTCGATGCACCTGGTGCAGATGTGGACGTCTGGAAGGCTATCAGACTCCATGACCTCCCACATCTGACATCCAGAACAGTAAACTGCCCTGGCCCTCATTCTCCCCCTTTACCCAGGATACAATACAATGTGCTGTAGGAAATCAGCAGGGATCTGACTCCCAATCAGCTGCTTCCTCTACTTGGGACTGCATGGCCTTTTGGAGTGTTTCTGCTTGCACGAGGCTGAAGGGCTTGGCCAGGCAGAGACAAGGATCAAACCCGCGGTGGTTAAGGTATCGTATAGGGAAATTTGTTCAATCCAAAAATAAAGATTAGTTGTTCCAATGCTTGGCACAGTGGTTTTTGACCTAACTAGACTGGGGGGTAAGCTTGAGAAGAGCGTATTTACATTGGGGGCTCATCGGGGATCTCAACGGACACCCAACCACAAGCTTGTGATTAAGGGTGTTGAGCTGTTCCCGATCGGAAGTGCAGAAATCGGCGCCACGGTGCGGTTTTCACATTGGTTTTCGTCACCTCGCTTGTCGGAGCAGATTGATCATTCGCGGGCTTGGGAAAGGGTCCCAACTAGAACAGAGTCTAGCAAGCACTGGAGGCTAAAGTTCCTTTGGGTTAGAGGCCTTACGTGGGTTGGGTTAAAGGCACTCTCCTCTGGGTTAAAGGCCCGTAAAACTTGGTTGTAGTCTGTAGCCGCAGCTGCTGACAAAAAAACAAAACAAAAAATTCCTTAAAAAATAAACTAGAGGTTCGAGGCCCTATCCAGATCGGGTGTCTATTTGAGTGGATATTTTAAGACGACCTGGGTGTAACAGTGATAAGCGGCTAAGCACTGTGTCGTTGCTGTGAGTGCAGATTGGAAGCGCGCTCCAAAAATGGGCATTGATTGCCAGCGTGAAGAGGTTACGCGCTGACACCCGGTGCCAAGCAGGTGGAAAGGAAGAAGCCTTTTTGACAGGGTACAAGATACAAAATATATTTATTTGTCACATGTGCCAGATGGCACAGTGAAATGTGATCACCATGCAGCCATATACTAAAATAAAGGACAGAACACACGATAGATTTAAACATAAAACATCCCCACACAGCAGAATCAACAGTGAAAGCAACAGGTGTCCTAAACTTTCTGAGGCACAACTTTCATCATTGTTCAACTTCTGTCAAGGAGAAGCTATACTTCACCCTCGTTAGACCTCATTTGGACTACGCAGTTGCAGCATGGGACCCATACACAAATAAAAACATTTCTTCCATCGAACGTGTCCAAAGACAGGCAGCTCGATTTGTTACTAACGCCTATGAGAGAGAAGCCAGTGTCACCAAACTTCTGAATTCTCTGGGGTGGAACCCTCTCCAAGACAGACGTGAAGCTCACCGTTTGACCTGTTTTTACAAAATGTTAAATGGTCAGCTCGACATAGACTACAAGACCTACACCAAACCCAAACCAAGGGTCGGTGCTGGGACCCCAGTTGTTCACAATTTATATAAATGATTTGGAGGAGGGAACCAAGTGTAATATATCAAAATTTGCGGACGATACAAAAATGGGAGGAAAAGTAGGGGATGAGGAGGATAGGAAGAGTCTGCAAAAGGATATAGATAAGCTAGGTGAGTGGGCAACAACTTGGCAGATGAAATTTAATACTAATAAATGTGAAGTCATTCACTTTGGGAAAAAAAATGATAGGGCAAGTTATTTTCTAAATGAGGAGGAGCTGCGTTGTAATGCAACGCAAAGGGATCTAGGGGTATTAGTACATGAATCACTAAAAGTTAGTATGCAGGTGCAGCAAGCAATCAGGAAGGCCAATGGAGTTTTGGCCTTTATTGCTAGGGGGATTGAGTATAAAAACACGGAGGTCTTGCTGCAGCTGTACACAGTATTAGTGAGACCACATTTGGAATACTGTGTACAGTTCTGGGGTCCATACTTAAGAAAGGATGTACTAGCCCTGGAGGCAGTGCAGCGAAGGTTTACAAGATTAATTCCTGCAATGAGGGGATTGACATATGAGGAAAGGTTAAGTAGGCTGGGACTCTACTCTTTGGAGTTTAGAAGAATGAGAGGCGATCTCATTGAAACATATAAGATCGTGAGGGGCCTTGATCGGGTGGATGCACCGAGGATGTTCCCAATGATCGGGGAAACTAGAACTAGGGGACATAGTTGCAGAATAAGGGTGGGCTCTTTTAAAACTGAGATGAGGAAGAACTTCTTCACCCAGAGGGTGGTTAATTTATGGAATTCACTGCCCCAGGGAGCAGTGGAAGCAGAAACGTTAAATATATTTAAGACTAAAATAGATGGTTTTTTAGATGCCAAGGGGATAAGGGGCTACGGGGAGAGGGCAGGGATATGGACCTAGGTATGGTTAGTATAGTAAGACCTGAGTGATCTCCTGGACAAGTGTCGATCGCCTGGATTGGGGTCGGAGAGGAATTTCCCGGATTTTTTTCCCGAATTGGACCTGGGTTTTTATCCGTTTTTTTGCCTTCCCCAGGAGATCACGAGGTTCTTGGGGTGGAGAGGGGTGATAGCGGTATAAAGGGGAGGGTAGTGTCTTGTGTTCTGTGTCTTGTGTCTACTGTTTGTGGGTAAGTGTGTCTGTTTAGTGTTCAGCCATGAGCGAATGGCGGTGCAGGCTCGACGGACCTGGTGGTCTACTCTCGCACCTACTTTCTATGTTTCTATGTTTCTATTAGGAGCAGACGAGGGCATTCGATACAATTTGTGATCCCAGCTACAAAGACTGATGTGTACAGCAATTTGTTCTTCCCCCGCACAATTAAAGCATGGAATAATCTCCACCAAACTATAGTTACCCAACCAGATGCACCTAAATTTAAAGCAGCTCTTTCTTCCCAATAACCCCTTCTGGCTTAAGCCCTCCCTTCATGACCTCCAGTTTAAATTCCATTTGGAATATTTTGGAGGACCAAGAAACCAAGAATCAAAAGCTTCCCACTGTGTGGGAAGGCACCAAAGTCAGTCTCTTTCTCGATGTTCAACCATGGTTGGGGCCTCCGCATTCGCCGCTACGGGCAGCCCGTCGCTTAGGCCCACTCGCCGGGATGTTGGCTCTCCGATGTCGGGACTGGAGGCCAACCTCAGCGGCTTGAACCTCCAAAACGGCCGCTTCCCACTGGTGTCCGCAGCTCCCGAAGTCTCCAGGCCGCGCCGGGTGGAGATTCACACTGGCGTCCCTCAGCAAAGGGCCCCAGGACTCTGTAATGTTGGAGTCAGCACCGCCTGCGTTGGGAGTTCCACAAACCACAGCTCCATGATGTCGATGCTGCAGGCCCAACGCTCCAGAGCTCCAAACGGCGATCCAGGTAGGTATCGCCCGCTGCCGCTGTAGTAGCTCTGATCCGGTCCCTGGTCTCCGGTAGGAAAGGCCGCTCCGATCCAGCTGGTAGACCGCGTGGAGGGGGGGGGGGCGAGGACACGACTCGGAGAAATAGTCGCAACCCCGCCAGGAAGAGCCTATGTTGGTTAAAGTCCACGTCTGTTTGAGGTATCCGGTTCTCTGAAAAGACAGAGACATATTTTGTCAGATTAATCTGTGTATATAATAAACTTCGAATTGTGTATAAAGTTTGTGTAAGATCGATTCCGAATCGTGGCTGATCAACCAGGAGTTCGTACCCCCTCTGATTGATTGTTGATTAGTACCTGAGAGCGAAGAGTAACTGAGAGGGAAAAACATTTTTAGTAAAGAGTAACCCGACAGGAAAGGTACCCCAAAGTCTAAGCATTTAGTGTGAGGAAAAAGTACCTGAAGGTAAAGAGTAGCTAATTAAGAACTAGTACCCCTCAGCGAAGAGTACCCTAGGAATTGAATTATGTGAGGCAAGGGAAACAAGTAGAGTACCCTGTATCAGAGAGAGAGGTTCACTGGTTGATAGCAGCGCAACACGGGATTGAAATATTGTGAATTGCTTTTGAAACTGAATATTAAAGATTGCTGTTAGTGTATTGTGGTTATCGTGTATTGCATTGTCTGTGATAGAATTTAGTAAATGTCAAGTGTACATATTTCTTTCAGAGTTGAATTGTGTCTAAATACTTTGTTGCGTGTAAAATACAGTTGGAAAGTGTTATGATCGTGAATTGTTTCATTGTTCTGATTATAACCATATAAACCATATAACAATTACAGCACGGAAACAGGCCATCTCGGCCCTACAAGTCCGTGCCGAACAATTTTTTCCCTTAGTCCCACCTGCCTGCACTCATACCATAACCCTCCATTCCCTTCTCATCCATATGCCTATCCAATTTATTCTTAAATGATACCAACGAACCTGCCGCCACCACTTCCACTGGAAGCTCATTCCACACCGCTACCACTCTCTGAGTAAAGAAGTTCCCCCTCATGTTACCCCTAAACTTCTGTCCCTTAAACTGAAGTCATGTCCTCTTGTTTGAATCTTCCCTATTCTCAAAGGGAAAAGCTTGATCACATCAACTCTGTCTATCCCTCTCATCATTTTAAAGACCTCTATCAAGTCCCCCCTTAACCAATTATGTATTGTTTAAGAATTTTGAGTGTTAGAAAACTAGGGTAAAAGTGGGTTGAATATATAAGAATTTGGTTTAGTTGGGATTGTATTAGTATTGGAGTGCTTGTTCGATCGGGGGTTCATATCCTTCCGATCGATTGCTTTGGGGAGGGATTGTTCCGTTGACCGAGCACACCCCGAGGAGGAATTAAAATAGTGTGTGATTTAATTGTGATAATAAGTGAATGTTTATATTAACCATATAACCATATAACAATTACAGCACGGAAACAGGCCATCTCGACCCTTCTAGTCCGTGCCGAACACGTATTCTCCCCTAGTCCCATATACCTGCGCTCAGACCATAACCCTCCATTCCTTTCCCGTCCATATAACTATCCAATTTATTTTTAAATGATAAAATCGAACCTGCCTCCACCACCTTCCCTGGAAGCTCATTCCACACAGCCACCACTCTCTGAGTAAAGAAGTTCCCCCTCATGTTACCCCTAAACTTCTGTCCCTTAATTCTCAAGTCATGTCCCCTTGTTTGAATCTTCCCTACTCTCAGTGGGAAAAGCTTATCCACGTCAACTCTGTCTATCCCTCTCATCATTTTAAAGACCTCTATCAAGTCCCCCCTTAACCTTCTGCGCTCCAAAGAATAAAGCCCTAACTTGTTCAACCTTTCTCTGTAACTTAGTTGCTGAAACCCAGGCAACATTCTAGTAAATCTCCTCTGTACTCTCTCTATTTTGTTGACATCCTTCCTATAATTAGGCGACCAAAATTGTACCCCATACTCCAGAATTGGCCTCACCAATGCCTTGTACAATTTTAACATTACATCCCAACTTCTATACTCAATGCTCTGATTTATAAAGGCCAGCACACCAAAAGCTTTCTTTACCACCCTATCTACATGAGATTCCACTTTCAGGGAACTGTGCACAGTTATTCCCAGATCCCTCTGTTCACCTGCATTCTTCAATTCCCTACCATTTACCATGTACGTCCTATTTTGATTTGTCCTGCCAAGATGTAGCACCTCACACTTTTCAGCATTAAACTCCATCTGCCATCTTTCAGTCCACTCTTCCAACTGGCATAAATCTCTCTGTAGACTTTGAAAATCTACTTCATTATCCACAACCCCACCTATCTTAGTATCATCTGCATACTTACTAATCCAATTTACCACACCATCATCCAGATCATTGATGTACATGACAAACAACAGTGGACCCAACACAGATCCCTGTGGCACCCCACTAGTCACTGGCCTCCAACCTGACAAACAACCATCCACCATTACTCTCTGGCATCTCCCATTCAGCCACTGTTGAATCCATCTTGCTACTCCACCATTAATACCCAACCATTGAACCTTCTTAACCAACCTTCCATGAGGAACCTTGTCAAAGGCCTTACTGAAGTCCATATATACAACATCCACTGCTTTACCCTCATCAATTTCCCGAGTAACCTCTTCAAAAAATTCAAGAAGATTAGTCAAACATGACCTTCCAGGCACAAATCCATGTTGACTGTTCCTAATCAGACCCTGTTTATCCAGATGCTTATATATATTATCTCTAAGTATCCTTTCCATTAATTTGCCCACCACTGACGTCAAACTAACAGGTCTATAATTACTAGGTTTACTCTTAGACCCCTTTTTAAACAATGGAACAACATGCGCAGCACGCCAATCCTCCGGCACTATTCCCGTTTCTAATGACATTTGAAATATTTCTGTCATAGCCCCTGCTATTTCTACACTAACTTCCCTCAATGTCCTAGGGAATATCCTGTCTCCGGACTGGAGACTTATCCACTGTTATATTTCTCAAAAGTGTCAGTACTTCCTCTTCTTTGAATCTCATAGTTTCCATAGCTACTCTGCTTGTTTCCCTTACCTCACATAATTCAATATCCTTCTCCTTGGTGAATACCGAAGAAAAGAAATTGTTCAATATCTCCCCCATCTCTTTTGGCTCTGCAGATAGCTGTCCACTCTGACTCTCTAATGGACCAATTTTATCCCTCGTTATCCTTTTGCTATTAATATAGCTGTAGAAACCCTTTGGGTTTACTTTCACCTTACCTCATATCTTCTTTTAGCTTTTCTAATTTCTTTCTTAAGATTCTTTTTACATTCTTTATACTCCTCAAGCACCTCATTTACTCCATGCTGCCTATAATTATTGTAGATCTCCCTCTTTTTCCGAACCAAGTGTCCAATTTCCCTTGAAAACCATGGCTCTTTCCGATTTTTACTATTTCCTTTCAACCGAACAGGGACATAAAGATTCTGTACTCTTAAAATTTCACCTTTAAATGTACTCCATTTCTCTTCCACATCTTTCCCATAAAACAAAATGTCCCAATTTACTCCTTTTAAATCCTTTCGCATCTCCTCAAAGTTAGCCTTTCTCCAATCAAAAATCACAACCCTAGGTCCGGTTCTGACCCTCTCCATAATTATATTGAAACTAATGGTATTGTGATCACTGGTCCCGAACTGTTCCCCAACGCATACCTCTGCCACCTGACCCGTCTCATTTCCTAACATATTGGAGTGTGTTTCTGTTTACTTATAATAGGTGGTATCGTTTCTTGCTTGGGTATAGTTTTGCTTGTGTGATTTGGGTTTATTTGCATCTGCATTGAAGTATTTTGAGTGGGAGAGACTGCTGCTAAAGAGTATTTGAATATTAAGCTCCTTCATCTGGGAGACTGAGGATTTTTCCGGAACTGTTTACAGATTGGAAGTTGGATGAGTGGTTGTGAATGGGACGAGACTGATAAGAGAGTTGCGTGCGCGATTGACTAGAGCGATTGAATAGCAATTGAATAGTAGATTGGAAAGATTGACTGTACGATTGTTTGAGAAAGGTGTGAGACTGTTAGCGCTTTGGTCTCGTTGGCTATTGTTCGGGAGCGATCTGGGTAGCCTTGGAGATTGAAAGGAAGGAATTAATTATTGAAAAGATATGAGGTGTGATTGGATTCAGAAATGTATCTGTATCTGTATTGTTTCTATTGTACAAGGGCATGGGGAATAATCTGGAGAAGGAAATAACTACCACTTTTGAAAGCCCATCACAATATGTGATGAGTTCCCTTTAAAAGCCTAGCGGTTACGAAAATTCTCGGGAAAGTTAAATAAAGTTAGTAAGTGAATTATGGCCGATGGGTGGCCTGAAGTCAGCGACTTAGATAAGGTACATAGAGAAAATTATCCAGCAATAAGAGATGGGGGAGATATTGAACAATTTATTTTCTTCGGTATTCACCAAGGATAAGGATATTGAATTATGTGAGGTAAGGGAAACAAGTAGAGTAGGTATGGAAACTATGAGATTCAAAGAAGAGGAAGTACTGACACTTTTGAAAAATATAAAAGCGGATAAGTCTCCAGGTCCGGACAGGATATTCCCTAGGACATTGAGGGAAGTTAGTGTAGAAATAGCAGGGGCTATGACAGAAATATTTCAAATGTCATTAGAAACGGGAATGGTGCCTGAGGATTGGTGTACTGCGCATGTTGTTCCATTGTTTAAAAATAATAATAATAATAATACATTTTATTTATGGGCGCCTTTCAAGAGTCTCAAGGACACCTTACAAAATTTAGCAAATAGGGTAAAAACTTGTAAGCGGAATGAAATAAATAGTAAAGACATCACCAGTACACAAATTAAAGACAGAATTCAATCCAAAGACAAAAATCAAAAACACAATATGAAGAGAGAGCAGCGGCAGCTAAAGCGCGCCACTCTCCCTTCCGGCAGCCATCTTGGACACAGAATAAAATAATCATTTACACACAAATGGGGGAAGGCACAATGTGGGGGAAGGCACAATGTCCAGTCCCCATCCCCAGTTCTCCCATAGTCAGGCCTATTGAGGCCTCCACAATTGCCTCTACGGAGGCCCGATGTTCTTGGCCGTTCTCGCCGGGTGGTGTTGCTCCGGCGTCGGGAGAGTCCTCACAGCGGCTGGGACGGCTGGAACGGCCAATTCCCTACCGGAGTCCGTGGCTTCCGAAGCCGACAGGGCCGCGTCGGTTGGTGCTCCGAGGCTCCCGATGTTAAAGTCGGCGCCGCCGCCCACGGCTGGCCGCTCCACAGTCCCGCAGCTCGACGGTGTTGATCACGGCGGTCTCAGCTCCAGCGCGGCGAGCCAGCACGGCGACCCAGGCAAGGCATCGCCCGCTCTGCTCCACGATAGCGCTCCAGCGCTGTGCCGCCACCGAAGCTGAAGGTGCTGGGCGGTCCCCGCCAGGAAAACGCCGCTCCACTCCCGTGGTAGGCTGCAAGGACGGGTCGACGGTGCAGCCCGGGGAAAAAGCTGCCTCACCGACCAGGTAGGGACCTAGAAAATAGTTTCCCCCTTCCCCCCCACATAAAAAAGTCAAATTCCCCAACAAACATAGGACAAAATTCACTAAAAACTAATTTAAAAAAGTTGGTTAGCAGCCGTTCCCCAAGATGGCTCCTCCTCCAGAAAGGGTTCTAAGAGTAAACCTGGCAATTATAGTTTGTTTGACGTCAGTGGTGGGCAAATTAATGGAAAGGATACTTAGAGATAATATATATATAAGCATCTGGATAAACAGGGTCTGAATAGGAACAGTCAACATGGATTTGTGCCTGGAAGGTCACGTTTGACTAATCTTCTTGAATTTTTTGAAGAGGTTACTAGGGAAATTGATGAGGGTAAACCATATAACCATATAACCATATAACAATTACAGCACGGAAACAGGCCATCTCGGCCCTACAAGTCCGTGCCGAACAATTTTTTCCCTTAGTCCCACCTGCCTGCACTCATATCATAACCCTCCATTCCCTTCTCATCCATATGCCTATCCAATTTATTCTTAAATGATACCAACAAACCTGCCGCCACCACTTCCAATGGAAGCTCATTCCACACCGCTACCACTCTCTGAGTAAAGAAGTTCCCCCTCATGTTACCCCTAAACTTCTGTCCCTTAATTCTGAAGTCATGTCCTCTTGTTTGAATCTTCCCTATTCTCAAAGGGAAAAGCTTGATCACGTGTAAAGCGGTGGATGTTGTCTATATGGCCTCAATAGGCCTGACTTTGGGGTGAACATGGGGTGGGGACTGGACATTGTGCCTTCCTCCACAGTGCTACCCACTGTGGGGGGATGATTTTTTTTTTTTTTTTTTTTTTTTTGGCTAATTGTAGTCTTGTAGGTCTGTGTCCAAGATGGCTGCCGTGAAGAGAGAGTGAACGCTGGCGCGCTTTGGCTGCCGTGAAGAGAGAGTGAACGCTGGCGCGCTTTGGCTGCCGCTGCTCCCTCTTCACACTGTGTTTTTGATTTTCTGTTTTTGGATTGAATCCTGTTTTTAATTTGTGTCTCTGTGATGTCTTTATTACTTGTTTTATTCCGATTATATGTTATTCCGATATACTATGTAAGGTGTCCTTGAGATGTTTGAAAGGCGCCCATTAAATAAAATTTATTATTATTATTATTATATGGACTTCAGTAAGGCCTTTCACAAGGTTCCGCATGGAAGGTTGGTTAAGAAGGTTCAATTGTTGGGTATTAATGGTGGAATAGCAAGATGGATTCAACAGTGGCTGAATGGGAGATACCAGAGAGTAATGGTGGATGGCTGTTTGTCAGGTTGGAGGCCGGTGACTAGTGGGGTGCCTCAGGGATCTGTGTTAGGTCCACTGTTGTTTGTCATATACATCAATGATCTGGATGATGGTGTGGTGTGGTAAATTGGATTAGTAAGTACGCAGATGATACTAAGATAGGTGGTGTTGTGGATAATGAAGTAGATTTTCAAAGTCTACAGAGAGATTTAGGCCATTTGGAAGAGTGGGCTGAAAAATGGCAGATGGGGTTTAATGCTGATAAGTGTGAGGTGCTACATCTTGGCAGGACAAATCAAAATAGGACGTACACGGTAAATGGTAGCGAATTGAGGAATGCAGTTGAACAGAGGGATCTAGGAATAACTGTGCATAGTTCCCTGAAGGTGGAATCTCATGTAGATAGGGTGGTAAAGAAAGCTTTTGGTGTGCTGGCCTTTATAAATCAGAGCATTGAGTATAGAAGTTAGGATGTAATGTTAAAATTGTACAAGGCATTGGTGAGGCCAATTCTGGAGTATGGTGTACAATTTTGGTCGCCAAATTATAGGAAAGATGTCAACAAAATAGAGAGAGTACAGAAGAGATTTACCAGAATGTTGCCTGGGTTTCAGCAACTAAGTTACAGAAAAAGGTTAAACAAGTTAGGTCTTTATTCTTTGGAGTGCAGAAGGTTAAGGGGAGACTTGATAGAGGTCTTTAAAATGATGAGAGGGATAGACAGAGTTGACGTGGATAAGCTTTTTCCATTGAGAGTAGGGAAGATTCAAACAAGAGGACATGATTTGAGAATTAAGGGACAGAAGTTTAGGGGTAACATGAGGGGGAACTTCTTTACTCAGAGAGTGGTAGCTGTGTGGAATGAGCTTCTAGTGGAAGTGGTGGAAGCAGGTTCAATTTTATCATTTAAAAATAAATTGGATAGGTATATGGTCGGGAAAGGAATGGAGGGTTATAATCTGAGTGCAGGTAAATGGGACTAGGGGAGAATAAGTGTTCGGCACGGACTAGAAGGGCCGAGATGGCCTGTTTCTGAGCTGTAATTGTTATATGGTTATAATATGGGGATAGCGAAAAAGGAAATGATCATATAGAATTATGGAGAGTATATTATACGAAGAGGAAAGTGAACAAATAAGTTGTTAGGCTAACAAATTGGAGGACGGCAGCCTCAAAGCTGGGAATAGAGCAAAAAGAAATGGGAGCTGGTGCTTTGCTGGATATTTCTGAAAAGAGGGAGAAAGATATTAAAGATCGAAAGCAGGAGCAGAAAAGAGCGGAGACTCTTAAAGGGGGAGTTGACCCTGGTAACTCTTATATAACCATATAACAATTACAGCACGGAAACAGGCCATCTCGGCCCTACAAGTCCGTGCCGAACAACTTTTTTCCCTTAGTCCCACCTGCCTGCACTCATACCATAACCCTCCATTCCCTTCTCATCCATATGCCTATCCAATTTATTTTTAAATGATACCAACGAACCTGCCGCCACCACTTCCACTGGAAGCTCATTCCACACCGCTACCACTCTGAGTAAAGAAGTTCCCCCTCATGTTACCCCTAAACTTCTGTCCCTTAATTCTGAAGTCATGTCCTCTTGTTTGAATCTTCCCTATTCTCAAAGGGAAAAGCTTGATCACGTCAACTCTGTCTATCCCTCTCATCATTTTAAAGACCTCTATCAAGTCCCCCCTTAACCTTCTGCGCTCCAGAGAATAAAGACCTAACTTATTCAACCTATCTCTGTAACTTAGTTGTTGAAACCCAGGCAACATTCTAGTAAATCTCCTCTGTACTCTCTCTATTTTGCTGACATCCTTCCTATAATTGGGCGACCAAAATTGTACACCATTCTCTAGATTTGGTCTCACCAATGCCTTGTACAATTTTAACATTACATCCCAGCTTCTATACTCAATGCTCTGATTTATAAAGGCTAGCATACCAAAAGCTTTCTTTACCACCCTATCTATATGAGATTCCACCTTCAAGGAACTATGCACGGTTATTCCCAGATCCCTCTGTTCAACTGTATTCTTCAATTCCCTACCATTTATCATGTACGTCCTATTTTGATTTGTCCTGCCAAGGTGTAACACCTCACATTTATCAGCATTAAACTCCATCTGCCATCTATCAGCCCATTTTTCCAAATGGCCTAAATCTCTCTGTAGACTTTGAAAATCTACTTCATTATCCACAACACCCCCTATCTTGGTATCATCTGCATACTTACTAATCCAATTTACCACCCCTTCATCCAGATCATTGATGTACATGACAAACAACAAAGGACCCAACACAGATCCCTGAGGCACCCCACTAGTCACCTGCCTCCAACCCGACAAACAGCCATCCACCATTACCCTCTGGCTTCTCCCATTCAGCCACTGCTGAATCCATCTTGCTATTCCTGCATTTATACCCAACAGTTGAACCTTCTTAACCAACCTTCCATGAGGAACACAATGGAACAACATGCGCAGTACGCCAATCCTCAGGGACTATTCCCGTTTCTAATGACATTTGAAATATTTCTGTCATAGCCCCGGCTATTTCTACACTAACTTCCCTCAATGTCCTAGGGAATATCCTGTCAGGACCTGGAGACTTATCCACTTTTATATTTTTCAAAAGTGTCAGTACTTCTTTTACTTTGAAACTCAAAGTATCCATAACTACTCTACTCGTTTCCCTTACCTCACATAATTCAATATTAAAGGGGAAGTGGCCCCGACGACAATTACATTTAGCAAGAGCACGGTGGTTAGTGAGGATCTTGAAGGGAAGGAAGCCCAGTAGTTAAAAAGATGGGCAGACTTTTTTGGTATAGAGTCACAGCCTTCCTCTCAGCCCTCTCACGTTTCTAGTCCTAAGGTACCTTGTGCAGCTTGTGAGCAGGGCACTCGAGTGGAGTCAATGGCAACTTTGACTCCACCCACTAAATTTAAACCTGTGGCAGAGACATTGGAGAAGGATTCTATGGCCCCGATTGCTTTATTGGCAAAGGATAGCGTAGTGAGTCAGGGAGCAAGGAGGAAGGTTCCTTATAAGCCGGTGCCAGAAAAAATTAAACGGACAGCAGAAGTGAAGGAATCACTAACAAGATATAGGGATCCCTTTAATGAAGGAAGCAATATTTCTGAGCTACAGAAACCCAGTTCGACAACGACCATGGATAAAAATCCAGACGGAAAAGATTTATCTACTTAATTTGGGGAATATTTGAAACTCTACCTGTATGGACATTACCCTGACTCTCGAAGCTTATGGGAGGCAGTGCAACGATTGATCACCCGTGAGGAATATGCTAAATTCATGACAACTTTATGAAGCCTTAGTGAGGGGGGTACCAAAAGAGGGTGACAGAGAAAAGGCTGTTTTTACTGCCCTTACCAATTCCTTCCAGAGACCAGTGGAATTGATACAAACATTGAAAGTTAAATTAAAAGAAGAAGAAAAGTTTGAGGCTTGGATCCAGCCCGATTATCTTAGGGACATGCCTGTTCGGGAGCCTGTTTGTCCTCAGTTCCACTGGAGAAGTTACAGAACGGTTAGACCAGATCAGTGTTATGGTCATTGGAGCAAAGCTTGCCCCATGAGAGATCAAAGAGGAGGAAGGGGTCGAAGGAAAGGGTCACGAGGTCCAAGAAGTCGGTGGATCCCTAGGGGCTATAGGGATACTTGGGACCCTGAAGATCAAAGGAGAGGACGCTGGCCAGAGGATCAGGAGGCAGGAAACCAAACACCTTTCTCACAGTCAAATCCATTCTATAGTCCTAAGGGGAGTAGGAAGCAACCGTGGCTGACAAGAGAAGTTAGGGATAGAATAAAACTAAAGAAAAGATGTATAACACAGCAAAGAGTATGCGGAAGCCAGAGGATTGGGAAACTTTCATAGGACAACAGAAAGAAACAAAACGGGCAATAAGGGCTGAAAAGATGAAGTACATAGGGAAGCTGGCCAGGAATGTAAATAAGGGTAGTAAAAGCGTATTTAGATATGTTAAGGGAAAAAGAATAGCAAAGTCAAATGTGGGTCCCTTGAAGGAAGACACAGGTGAAATTATTATGGGCAACAATGAAATGGCAGAAGAGTTGAATAGGTACTTTGGATCTGTCTTCACTAAGGAAGACACAAACAATCTCCCAGAACACTTGGAGGACAGAGGATCTAAGGGGGTAGAGGAACTGAAAGAAATTTTCATTAGGCGAGAAATAGTATTGAGTAGGCTAATGGGACTGAAGGATGATAAATCCCCTGGGCCTGATGGTCTGCATCCCAGGGTCCTCAGGGAGGTGGCTCTAGAAATAGTGGACTCATTGGTGATCATTTTCCAATGTTCAATAGATTCAGGATCAGTTCCTGTGGATTGGAAGATAGCTAATGTTATCCAATTTTCAAGAAAGGAGCGAAAACGGGGAATTACAGACCAGTTAGCCTGACTTTGGTGGTGGGAAAGATGCTGGAGTCAATTATTAAAGAGTTAATAATAGGGCATTTGGATAGCAGTATAAGGATTAGTCCAAGTCAGCATGGATTTATGAAAGGAAAATCATGCTATACTAATCTTCTGGAATTTTTTGAGGATGTGACAAGTAAAATGGATGAAGGGGTGCCAGTGGATGTAGTGTATCTAGACTTTCAGAAAGCCTTTGATAAGGCCCCGCACGGGAGTCTGGTGACTAAAATTAGAGCACATGGTATTGGGGGTAGGGTCTTGACGTGGATAGAAAATTGGTTGGCAGACAGGAAGCAAAGAGTCGGAGTGAAGGGGTCCTTTTCAGAATGGCAGGCAGTGGCGAGTGGAGTGCCGCAAGGCTCGGTGTTGGGGCTGCAACTGTTTACCATATATATTAATGAGGGAATTAGGAGCAACACTAGCAAGTTTGCGGATGACACAAAGCTGGGTGGCAGTGTGAACTGTGAAGAGGATGTTAGGTGGTTGCAGGGTGACCTGGAATGGTTGAGTGAGTGGGCAGATAGATGTGTGGCAGATGCAGTATAATATAGATAAATGTGAGGTTATCCACTTTGGTGGCATAAACATGGGGGAAGATTATTATCTCAATGGGGTTAGGTTAGGTAAGGGGGAGGTACAGCAAGGCCTGGGTGTCCTTGTGCACCGGTCACTGAAAGTTGGCGTGCAGGTACAGCGGGCAGTGAAGAAAGCTAATGGAATGTTGGCCTTCATAACAAGAGGATTTCAGTACAGGAGTAGAGAGGTTCTTCTGCAGTTGTATAGGGCTCTGGTAAGATCACATCTGCAGTATTGCGTACAGTTTTGGTCTCCTAATTTGAGGAAGGACATCCTTGTGATTGAGACAGTGCAGCGTAGGTTCACAAGATTGATCTCTGGGATGGCGGGACTGTCATATGAGGAAAGATTGAAAAGACTAGGCTTGTATTCACTGGAGTTTAGAAGGATGAGGGGGGTTTTATAGAAACATATAAAATTATAAAAGGACTGGACAAGATAGACGCAGGAAAAATGTTCCCAATGTTGGGCGAGTCCAGAAACAGGGGCCAGAGTCTTAGAATAAAGGGGAGACCATTTAAGACTGAGGTGAGAAAAAACGTTTTCACCCAAAGAATTGTGAATTTATGGAATTCCCTGCCACAGAGGGCAGTGGAGGCCAAATCACTGGATGGATTTAAGAGAGAGTTAGATAGAACTCTAGGGGCTAGTGGAGTCAAGGGATACGGGGAAAAGGCAGGCACTGGTTATTGATTGGGTATGATCAGCCATGATCACAATGATTGGCGGTGCTGGCTCGAAGGGCCAAATGGCCTCCTCCTGCACCTATTTTCTATGTTTTTATGATAAAAGGGAGGAATGTAAACCTGGCCAAAACAGAGTAGGAATAGCACCAAAATTGAGTAAAGGATTCATGCATTATAACCATATAACAATTATAGCACGGATACAGGCCATCTCGGCCCTTCTAGTCCGTGCCGAACACTTACTCTCACCTAGTCCCATCAACCTGCACTCAGACCATAACCCTCCATTCCTTTCCCGTCCATATAACTATCCAATTTATTTTTAAATGATAAAAACGAACCTGCCTTCACCACTTCCACTGGAAGCTCATACCACACAGCTACCACTCTCTGAGTAAAGAAGTTCCCCTCATGTTGCCCCTAAACTTTTGTCCCTTAATTCTCAAATCATGTCCTTTGTTTGAATCTCAATGGAAAAAGCTTATCCATGTCAACCCTGTCTATCCCTCTCATAATTTTAAAGACCTCTATCAAGTTCCCCCCTTAACCTTCTGCACTCCAAAGAATAAAGACCTATCTTGTTCAACCTTTCTCTGTAACTTAGGTGCTGAAACCCAGGCAACATTCTAGTAAATCTCCTCTGTACTCTCTCTATTTTGTTGACATCTTTCCTATAATTTGGCGACCAGAATTGTACACCATATTCCAGAATTGGCCTCACCAATGCCTTGTACAATTTTAACATTACATCCCAACTTCTATACTCAATGCTCTGATTTATAAAGGCCAGCACACCAAAAGCTTTCTTTACCACCCTATCAACATGAGATTCCGCCTTCAGGGAACTATGCAGTTATTCCTGGATCCTTCTGTTCAACTACATTCCTCAATTCGCTACCATTTACCATGTACGTCCTATTTTGATCTACTTCATTATCCACAACATCACCTATCTTAGTATCATTTGCATACTTACTAATCCAATTTACCACACCATCATCCAGATCATTGATGTATATGACAAACAACAGTGGACCTAACACAGATCCCTGAGGCGCGCCACTTGTCACCGGCCTCCAACCTGACAAACAGCCATCCACCATTACTCCCTTGCATCTCCCTTTCTGCCACTGTTGAATACATCTTGCTACCCCTCCATTAATACCCAACAATTGAACCTTCTTAACCAACCTTCCATGCAGATCCTTGTGAAAGGCCTTCCTGAAGTCCATATAGACACCATCCACCGCTTTACCCTCATCAATTTCCCTAGTAACCTCTTCAGAAAATTCAAGAAGATTAGTCAAACATGACCTTCCAGGCACAAATCCATGTTGACTGTTCCTATTCAGACCCTATTTATCCAGATGCTTATATATATTATCTCTAAGTATCCTTTCCATTAATTTGCCCACCACTGATGTCAAACTAACAGGTCTATAATTGCTAGGTTTACTCTTAGAACCCTTTTTAAACAATGGAACAACATGCGCAGTACGCCAACCCTCCGGCACCGTTCCCGTTTCTAACGACATTTGAAATATTTCTGTCATAGCCCCTGCTATTTCTACACTAACTTCCCTTAATGTCCTAGGGAATATCCTGTCGGGACCTGGAGACTTATCCACTTTTATATTATTCAAAAGTGTCAGTACTTCCTCTTCTTTGATCCTCATAGTTTCGATAGCTACCCTACTTGTTTCCCTTATCTCACATAATTCAATAACCTTCTCCTTGGTGAATACCGAAGAAAAGAAATTGTTCAATATCTCCCCCATCTCTTTTGGCTCTGCAGATAGCTGTCCACTCTGACTCTCTCTAATGGACCAATTTTATCCCTCGTTATCCTTTTAACCATATAACATATAACCATATAACAATTACAGCATGGAAACAGGCCATCTCGACCCTTCTAGTCCGTGCCGAACACATAATCTCCCCTAGTCCCATATACCTGCGCTCAGACCATAACCCTCCATTCCTTTCCCATCCATATAACTATCCAATTTATTTTTAAATGATAAAAACGAACCTGCCTCCACCACCTTCACTGAAAGCTCATTCCACACAGCTACCACTCTCTGAGTAAAGAAGTTCCCCCTCATGTTACCCCTAAACTTCAGTCCCTTAATTCTCAAGTCATGTCCCCTTGTTTGAATCTTCCCTACTCTCAGTGGGAAAAGCTTTTCCACGTCAACTCTGTCTATCCCTCTCATCATTTTAAAAACCTCTATCAAGTCCCCCCTTAACCTTCTGCGCTCCAGAGAATAAAGCCCTAACTTGTTCAACCTTTCTCTGTAACTTAGTTGCTGAAACCCAGGCAACATTCTAGTAAATCTCCTCTGTACTCTCTCTATTTTGTTGACATCCTTCCTATAATTAGGCGACCAAAATTGTACACCATACTCCAGAATTGGCCTCACCAATGCCTTGTACAATTTTAACATTACATCCCAACTTCTATACTCAATGCTCTGATTTATAAAGGCCAGCACACCAAAAGCTTTCTTTACCACCCTATCTACATGAGATTCCACTTTCAGGGAACTGTGCACAGTTATTCCCAGATCCCTCTGTTCACCTACATTCTTCAATTCCCTACCATTTACCATGTACGTCCTATTTTGATTTGTCCTGCCAAGATGTAGCACCTCACACTTATCAGCATTAAACTCCATCTGCCATCTTTCAGCCCACTCTTCCAACTGGCATAAATCTCTCTGTAGACTTTGAAACTCTACTTCATTACCCGCAACCCCACCTATCTTAGTATCATCTGCATACTTACTAATCCAATTTACCACGCCATCGTCCAGATCATTGATGTACATGACAAACAACAGTGGACCCAACACAGATCCCTGTGGCACCCCACTCGTCACTGGCCTCCAACCTGACAAACAACCATCCACCATTACTCTCTGGCATCTCCCATTCAGCCACTGTTGAATCCATCTTGCTACTCCACCATTAATACCCATACACTAATACTTTTGCTATTAATATAGCTGTAGAAACCCTTTGGATTTACTTTCACCGTACTTGCCAAAGCAAACTCCTAACTTCTTTTAGCTTTTCTAATTTCTTTGTTAAGATTCTTTTTACAATCTTTATACTCCTCAAGCACCTCATTTACTCCATGCTGCCTATAATTATTGTAGATCTCTCTTTTTCCAAACCAAGTGTCAAATTCCCCTTGAAAACCATGGCTCTTTCCAATTATTACTCTTTCCTTTCAACCAAACAGGGACATAAAAATTCTGTACTCTTAAAATTTCACCTTTAAATGTCCTCCAATTCTCTACTACATTCTTCCCATAAAACAAAATGTCCCAATTCACTCCTTTCACATCTCCTCAAAGTTAGCCTTTCTCCAATCAAAAATCTCAACCCTTGGTCCAGTTCTGACCTTCTCCATAATTATCTTGAAACTAATGGTATTGTGATCACTGGACCCGAAGTGCTCCCCAGCACATACCTCCGGCAACTGACCTGTCTCATTTCCTAACAGGAGGTCCAGCACTGACCCTTCTCTTGCCCCTCACTGCCCCTTCATTGCTAGACCATTTTGGTCAAGTCTGTGTTTCTGCAGATATAAGACAAGCTGCTAAATGGTGCCAGTAAGTCTACGTCCCAGATCAATGTTGCAGATAAGAAATGTATGAGTATCTCTTTGTAAAGTATTCATGCATATTCATGTATATGCTAATGAGTTGGGGTTGTATATAAGTAGGGAATGTTGAGTAATAAAGCTCTCTTGTGATCCAGCCAGCCTGCGTGTAAGTTGTTATTCATTCTGCTGTCCGGAATATAACAAAATTGGCGACGAGGATGGGTTAAAGTTTGTGAACTCATCCTTTAAATACAGTGCAGGACTGTTTTGCAACACGCAGTATTGTTTAACAGTTTAAACAGTAAATACGGAGTTGAGTCGCAGTTGTTTGCGACCTGGACATGAGAGGCCTTCAGATCCTTCTATGCAGGGGACTGTAGTTTAAAACATCAGCTGTACAAGTAGGCGAGTTTGTCAGGCTATCTCTATGTTGTGTGTACGTGGCAAGATGTCGCCCTTCAGATTGTTATACAATTTAGAGTTTTGTCGAATTCCTCAAGCTGAATAGTCTTTGTACAGCTAAGTTTTAGGTGATTTGTTACACCAGAACAGACAGGAATTCGGGGTTTTTGAACGGACCTTTAATTTTTTTAAAAAGAGAACGACACGATGGCAGCGCCAACGGGCTACATTGGAAACCTTGGCACTTTTGACAAGAGTAAAGAGTCGTTCAGCTCCTATATGGAGAGAGCAAACATGTTTTTCACGGCAAACATAATGGAGATTAGTGGTGAAGGAGAGATCGTGACTGAAACAAATAAGGCTGTTTGCGAACGCATGAAAGCGATTCTGCTCACGGAGATCGGTCCTGAAGTGTACGGCACACTCGTGAATCTCCTTGCACCCATAAAGGCAAAAGACGTGCCATTCAATGACATTATAAAGAGGTTGGAGGAGCACTTCAACCCAAAGCCTCTGGAAATTGCAGAAAGCTATAAATTTGGCACTAGAAGCCAGAAGCAGAATGAGACAATTAATTAGTACATTGTTGCCTTGAAAAACTTAAGTTTACACTGTAACTTTGGAACCTTTCTTGGACGAGCACTATGCGTTAGATTTGTTTGTGGTCTAGTGGATGAACGAATTCAGTCCAAACTGATGAACATTCCAGATCTCACATTCGAGAAAGCATGCAAGATTGCTACCACAATGGAGATGGCATCAAAGAATGCTCGCGAGTTTCGTCCACCACGAATTACATTGGCCGTTTACAGTCACAAGGCAATGCCTATGGCCAAACCTAGAGGCACTAAACCAAAACCGAAGTATGGCGGGGAGCCAAGTTTAGCTAGTTGTTATTGTTGCAACGGTAATCACTCATCCCAATTTTGTCAGTTCAAAATGGCCAAGTGCTATAACTGCCAGAAGAAAGGCCATATCGCCTCAGCATGTCGGGCCAATCATAAAACAGGGAACCAACAATCTGCGGGAATCAAGCAACAACACTGGAGAGGAGATCACAACTTGGAGATGAACCCAGATGTAAATGAACTTGGGTTGTACACCATTTACACAACCAACATCGATAAGCCTACAACCAGCCAAGGCAAGGACTTTCAAACTAAACTATTGATTAATGAACAGTTAATCGATATGTGTATTGACACAGCAGCAGATTGTTCGATCATGAGCAAAGACCTGTACGAAACAAAGTTCCCACAGATACCATTGTTTGAGAGTAAGGTCAAGCTGAGAACCTACTCAGGCGAAGTTTTGGAGACTTGTGGACAAATGAACTGTAAAGTTCAGCATAATGGTCAGTCAGTAACACTGCCCATCATAGTAGCCAACTACAGAAATAAACCAACCCTCCTTGGAAAGGATTGGCTGAGTAGAATAGAATTAGACTGGAAGAACATTTTCAGCGTCGATTTGTCCAAATCACGTCTTGAAAACGTCATAAGCAAACATGCAAACATTTTTGCTGACAGTTACACGGGAATAACAGGGTACTCTGCACACATTAGACTAAAGCAAGATGTGAGACCTGTGTATTGTCGACCAACACCTGTACCATAGAATAGAATAGAATAATAATAATAATAATAACTTTATTTATAAAGCACTTTAAACAACTACAGTTGCCACAAAGTGCTGTACATGAGAACTCATGAACAAAAAGCTATTACAAACAATTAAAAACCGTAAAACGAAGGACTATAAAAACACACTAAAAATTAAAAGACATTAAAAGCACTAAAAACAGGAGCAATGCCTCAGCCAGTGTCGAAAGCCAAAGAATAAAAATGTGTTTTTAGGGAGGATTTGAAGATGGACAGTGAGGGGGCCTGTCTGATGTGCAGCGGCAAGGTGTTCCAGAGTGCCGGAGCAGCAACAGAAAAGGCTCTATCCCCTCTGAGCTTCCGCTTAGACCTTGGTACCTCAAGGAGCAGCTGATCAGCTGACCTGAGGCACCGGGCAGGAGCATATAGGTGGAGCAGCTCAGAGAGGTAAGGCGGGGCGAGCCCATTCAACGATTTAAAAACAAATAAAAGAATTTTGAAATGAACTCGAAAGTGCACTGGGAGCCAGTGTAGGGAGGCCAAAATTGGCGTAATGTGCTCCCTCTTTCGAGTTCCAGTCAAAAGGCGAGCGGCAGCATTTTGAACAAGCTGGAGACGAGCCAATGAAGCTCGTGCGACTCCAGAGTAGAGTGCGTTACAGTAATCCAGCCTAGATGTAATAAAGGCATGGATTACTGTTTCAAAATGCTCCCGCTCGAGAATGGGCTTCACCTTTGCCAGCTTCCTTAGGTGAAAGAAGCTGGACTTAACCACCGCGCATATTTGTTTGTCTAGTTTAAAATCACCGTCCATCCTAAAACCCAGGTTCAAGACGGTTGGCTTTACAGACAATGCCAGTGGACCCAAGTCAACAAAGGGAGGTTCACGGCAGCCATTGGGGCCAAACAAAATCACCTCTGTCTTCTCTTCATTAAGTCCTATAAAGTTTAAGGCCATCCAGAATAGAATAGAATAGAATCTTTAATTGCCACGCAACCAGGGTTGGTGGTATTTGGGTTCGGTACATGATGGCACACTGCTTTTGTTACATACCACTAATAACACAGATCACCGTAATAAAGTGCATCTATACCACATCACAAATCACAAATCTCACCAACAATACATAGTGCAAAAGAACAAACAAAGACCATAGACAAGACACTGTATACATCAAAAGTCATATTATTGTCTGATTATTGGACGGAATTGAGAGTTCTTATTGCTGAGGGGAAGAAACTGTTTTTAAAGCGGGTGGTTTTAGTAGCAAGTGACCTGAGGCGCCTCCCCGAAGGGAGAGACTGAAAAAGGTGATTTGCTGGATGGGAGTGGTCCAAGATGATTTTTTTTGCCCGTTTTGAGGTACGTTGGAGATAACTGGAATGGATTGAGGGGAGGGGGGAGTTGATGATCCTGGAGGCCTTGGAGACAATGCGTTGTATTCTGTGTAGTGAGTGACTATCGGTGTTACCGTACCAGACTGTGATTGAGGAGGTGATGATGCTTTCAATGATTGATTGATAGAAACGGACCAGGAGGTGTTTATCGACTCTGAACTTTTTGAGCTGTCTGAGGAAATATAGGCGTTGTTGACCTTTCTTGATGACGTGGTCTGCATTGATGTGCCATTTTAGATTATTGGAGATATAGGTGCCTAAAAACTTAAATGAGTTTGTGGAGGTTATGGGGTAAGAGTTGACATGGACCGGGGGTTTGTGGTTTTGATTGCGTCTGAAATCTATGATGATTTCTAAGGTTTTTGAAGTATTAAGCTGGAGGTTGTTGTCTGCGCACCATTTGACTGCGCTATCGACTGTTAGATGGTATTGTGATTCTTTGTTGTCTGAGATAAGGCCAATTATTGTTGTGTCGTCTGCATATTTAAAATTTTTAACTGAGCTGCATTGGGATGTGAGGTTGTTGGTGTAAAGTGAGAAGAGCTGGGGTGACAGAACGCACTCCTATGTTGAGAGTCAAAGGGCTGTAGAGTTTTTCACCCAGCTTGACTCTTTGCTGTCTGTTTGTTAGAAAGTGTAGAATCCAATGGCACATGGCTGGGTGGATGCTCATGTCCAACATTTTATTGTAGAGTTTAATCGGGTGTATAGTATTAAAGGCCGAGCTGAAATCTATAAACAGGATGCGTGCATAGGTGTTCGGTGATTCCAGATGATGAAGGGAATAGTGAAGAGCTAAGTTGATAGCATCCTCAACAGACCGGTTGGCCCTATATGCAAATTGGAAAGGGTCCATGATGGGGGCAGTGTGGGTTTTCAGATGGGTGAGGACTATGTGCTCAAAGGCCTTCATGGCGACTGATGTTAATGCCACGGGTCTATAATCGTTCAGGCAGCTCACCTTGGAGGACTTGGGCACAGGGATGATAATGGATGATTTAAAACACTGCGGGACTCTACATTGGCTGAGGGAGGTGTTAAAGATGGAGGTGAACACAGGGGCCAGCTGAGCTGCACAGTGGTTGAGAGCAGCGGGGCTGAGGTTGTCAGGCCCTGCCGCTTTTCTTTTATTAAGATTTTTGAAGGCCGCCCTAACCACCTCCTCAGAGATGGTGAATGGTGCTGAGTTAGGTGGGGGGGGAGGCATGGATGGCGGGGTGGCATTGTCAAAGCGTGCATAAAAAGTGTTCAGTTTTTCCGGTAAATCCGGATCCTCGTCTGGGATGGGAACAGGACGTTTTTTGTAGTCCGTCATCTTCTGTAGATGTTTCCAGACTTCTCTTGAATTGTGGGTTTTGAGTTGTTGTTCCAATTTGTTTGAATAAGCTAATTTTGCTTTCCGAATTGCAGACCTGAGTTCATATTTTGCTGATTTATACTGAACCTTGTTACCGTTGGTGTAGGCTGCATTTTTCTTTTTGCGAAGAAGTTGTATGTGCTTGTTGAACCAGGGTTTACCATTGCTGGGTATTGTGACAGTTTTGTAGGGGACGCACAGTTCTTCACAGAAGCGGACGTATGACGTCACCACGTCAGTGTACACGTCGATGTTGTTGCCGGATACGTCGAGGAAGAGGTCCCAGTCAGTACATTCAAAACATCCCCTTAACGTTTCGATGACATCCTCTGACCAGGACTTAACGGTTATTGTTTTGGGCTTGATGGATTTCAGTTTTTGTTTGTATGCGGGGATGAGCAGCAGCATTACATGATCGGATCTACCCAGTGGAGCACGAGGAAAGGCACGGTAAGCGCCAGTGATGTTAGTGTAACAATGATCCAATGTATTGTTTTCTCTGCGCGGGCATGTAACTTGCTGAGTGTAGTTAGGAAGTTCTTTTGTTAGACAGCTCTGGTTGAAATCGCCCAAGGCTATAATGATGGAGTCCGGATGCGAGCTTTCCATGGAGGAAATGTGATGTGATAAAATATCCATAGCCGTGTTAGCATTAGCATCGGGTGGAACGTAGACGCCAATTAACACAACAGATGAGAATTCTCTTGGTAAGTAGAATGGTCTGATGATCAAACAGAGGAATTCAATCTCAGGGGAGCAGTGTTGTGATTGTACTGTGATGTTATTGCACCAGCGTTGATTGACAAGGAAGCAGATACCCCCTCCCTTGGACTTGAGTGACAGCGCTGCCGACCTATCGGCTCTGTAGATGGTAAAGCCGGGTGGGGTTTACTGCTGAGTCGGGAACAGATTGATCCAGCCAGGTTTCCGTGAAGCAGATTGCAGCAGATTCATTGTACTCTCTCCTTGAGTGGATCAAAAGCTGGAGTTCGTCCATCTTATTCCGGAGTGAACGGACGTTGGAGAGAAGTAGTGCCGGTAGTGGAGGCCGGTAGGGCCGCTTCCTGAACCAAGCCAGGACTCCTGCTCGCCGTCGGACAAGCCGTCGATCAGGCCTAGGAGAGGTCCCGGGGTATGGCCCAGGTGTGGTGTTCCTGGCATGTAATTCCACCGGAAGAGTTTGTATAAGGGTCGGAGATCCAAAAACTCCGTTCGATCTTGCCCTTATAGTGAGCAACTCAATTCGGTTGTAATTGAGTATGCAGCAGGAGGAGTTTTTAACATAGAAGGACAAAAGGGCGTAACATATAAGCAGGGACTGTACCTCAAGGCCGCCATCTTTGCACGAAAGCAACAAGTGGAGGTAGAACTCGACAGATTAGAGCGTAATGGAGTACTTGTGAAGACAGACCAGAGTAACTGGGCAACGCCAATTGTGGCCGTAGCCAAGGCCGACAAAACTGTTAGACTATGCGGTGATTACAAAGTCACAATCAACCAAGTTGTTGATGACGAACAATATCCGTTACCAACCTCGCAATATCTGTACGCAGAACTTAGCGGAGCAAGAGTCTTCACTAAACTGGATTTTGTCTCACGCTTACTGGGTTGGGTAATAATGCTCTCGTGTGATCCAGTCAGCCTGCTGGTAAGTTGTTATTCATTCTGCTGTCCGGAATATAACACTCTTCAATTGACAGAATGAATGAGGTTTCTGCAGAGGACTTCCAAAGAAGTGTAAAATGCATGATGTTGATTGGTTTACTGCAACAGCATTGTAAATATTGTAAATAATGTTGCTAGACATTGTCTTGTAATAATTTTTAATTTTTTTTTCATGATTAGTCATGTACAGCACTTTGTTGCAACAGTGGTTGCTTTTAAAGTGCTCTATAAATAAAGTTATTATTATTATTATTATTATTATTATTATTATTATTATTATAGACAGTTACCCTGCTGTTTGTTGATTGGCCAAAGTGTTAAGCCCTGGCAGGTTTGTTTGAGTTCCTGGGTAAATGTTGCATTATTCAAGTTAAGTTGGCTTCTTCCAGAAGCTTCTCCTGAAACAATGTATGGGAGACTCTGTTATTGGTTTGGGGAACTGTCAATAATGTATTTCTGTAATTAATATGTTTGATTGGATTGTAAGAAGACCACCCCTATGTAGTTCGGCCTCTCAAGGTTCGTGGACCTATAAAAGGTGTCTCCATCTTAGATCGGTGTCGATCTTCTGGAAGTGTACTTGGGACTGCGTGGAAACACTTTTGGAGTGTTTCTGCTTGCACGAGGCTGAAGGGCTTGGCCAGGCAGAGACAAGGATCAAACCCGCGGTGGTTTAGGTATCGTATAAGGGAATTTGTTGTTCAATCCAAAAATAAAGATTAGTTGTTCCAGTGCTTGACTCAGTGGTTTTTGACTGAACTTGACTGGGGGGTAAGCTTGAGAAGAGCGTATTTACACAATCACCCCGTACACTAGCACCATCCAACACACTGGGGATAATTTAGAATTTACCGAAGCACATAACCTACAAATCTGCATGTCTTTGGAGTGTGGGGCAGGCGAGCCGATCTGGGCACTACAGCCAGTCCCGAAGCACGCAGCCGAAGAGGGCGCTACAGCCAGACCTGGGACAAATGAGCCGACCTGGAATTGGCTGTGGCGCCCAGGTCACAAAACATGGCGAGGATTGTCCCCCCCCCCCCCCCCCCCCGGTCCCCTCCTGGATTTCCGCCATGTCCTACGGTTGCAGGGGAAAGTACCCGGGGAAGGGGTGGTTTGGGTAGGAAGGGACGATTTGACCAAAGAGTTGCGGGGGGAACAGTCTGCAGAAAGCAGAAAGGGGTGGAGATGGGAAGATGTCGTTAGTAGTGAGATCACATTGGAGGTGGCAAAAATGTTGGAGGATTATGTGTTGTATGCGGCGGCTAATGGGGTGGAAGGTGAGGACAAGGGGGACTCTGTCTTTGTTATGAATAGGGGGAGGGGAAGCAAGAGCGGAGCTGCGGAATATCGAGGAGACCCTTGTGAGGGCCTATAATGGAAGAGGGGAACCCCCGTTCCCTAAAGAATTAGGACATCTCCGATGACCTGGTATGGAACACCTCATCTTGGGCGCAGATGCGGCGTAGACGGAGGGGTGACCTGATAGCGGTATGAAAGATTGAGAGGCATAGATGGGGTCGATGGCTAGAATCTTTTTTCAGTCACAGGGTTTAAAACAAAAGGGCACAGTGAGAGTAAGAAATTCTTAAAGTAGATCAGAGTGGTGGATATCTAGAATGCACTACTTTTGGAAGACTGGTCGGCATGGATGAGTTGGGCCGATGGTCTGCTTTGGTTCTGATTTGATGAATCTTCTTAAAGGAGAGTCAGTGGATGGTGTTTACTTAGATTTTCAGAAGGCCTTTCAGTAGGTGCTGCATGTGAGGCTGCTAAACAAGATGGGAGTGTAGTTGTAAGAGGCAAGATCAAAGATACTTGCATGGATAGAAGAATAGCTGATTGGCAGAAGGCAAAGAGTTGAAATAAAGGGAGCCTTTCCTGTTTGGCTGCAGGTGACGTTGTGTCTGCTACTTTTCACTTAGTATTAATGATCTGAATAATTAAATTGATGGATTTGTGGCCAGGTTTGCGGATGATGCAAAGATAGGTGGAGAGGCAGGAAGTGTCTGCAGAAGGACTTGGACAGGTTGGGAGAGTGGGCAAAGAAGTGGCTGATGGAATACAGTGCAGCAAAGAACCTGCACTATGGTAGAATGAATAAAGGCATAGACTATTTTCTGAAGGGGGGGAGATTCCAAAATAGGAGATGCAAAGGGAGTGCTGGTGCAGGATTAATTTGCAGGTTGAGTTAGTGGAAAGGAAGGTAAATGCAATGCTAACATTCATTTTGAGGGAACTAGAATATAAAAGCAAATATATATTGCTTTATGAGGTGCTGGTCAGGCCACATTGGATTATTATGAGGAATTCATTGCCACAGATAGCTGTGGCCAAGTCATTGCGTACTTTTCAAGCGGAGATTGCTAGGTGCTTGATTTGTAAGGATGTCAAATGTTACAGGGAGAAGGCAAGAGAATGGATTTGAGAAGATAAATAGGTCAACCATGATCAAATGGTGGAGCAGACGCGATGGGTCGAATCGCCTGATTCTGCTTCTATGTCTTATGGTCTTGTGGTTGTAGAGAAGTGTTAGAACATGGGTTTAGTCCTGAGATCCAGAACAGGCCATGGGACAAATGGCCTACCATATCATAAGGTAATATTAGTATGAAATCTCTGTGACACATAATCAAATGCCTCTGCATTTCTGAAACTAACATTTCTCTGTTTCCCTTTATCCACAGCACGTTTTTCCTTGAACCTCAATGAATTGGACAGGAGATGTTTTACCTTTCACAAAACCAACTCAATATAGGATAACCAATATAGGATAAACCAACTGCCAGGATAACAGCCTCCTCTTGAACATAAAAAAACGAAGGAGCTCATCGTGGACTTTAGGAGGGCACATCATCCGAGGACGTACACACCATTGAGGATAAATGGGGATCCTGTGGATAGGGTGAGCTGTTTTAAATATCTGGGAGTCCACATCTCTGAGGATATGACATGGACATCACACGCCGCAGCACTCGTGAGTAAGGCAAGGCAGCGCCTTTACCACCTCAGGCAATTGAGGAAATTCAGAGTGTCTCCGAGGATCCTCCAGTGCTTCTACGCAGCGGCTGTGGAAAGCATCTTGTCCGGAAATATTACCATCTGGTTTGGGAATTGCTCTGCCCAGTGCAAGAAGGCTCTGCAGAGAGTAGTGCGTTCAGCCGAACGCACTATGGGAACTTCACTCGCCCCCCTGCAGGAACTATACATCAGGAGGTGCAACTCCAGAGCCAATAAAATCATGGGTGACCCCTTCCACCCATGCAACGGACTGTTCCAGCTGCTACGGTCAGGCAAACGCCTCTGTTGCCATGCTGTGAGAACGGAGAGGTTGCGAAGGAGTTTCTTCCCAGAGGCCATTCGGACTGTAAACTCCTATCTCACCAGGGACTAACTTTATTGAACGTTTTTCCTTCCAATATTTAATATGTAAAAGAATATGTGTGTGTTTATGATTGTGTTTATAGTTTGTTTGGTTGTTTGTTTGTTTGTCTTTTTGCACAAAGTCCGCGAGCATTGCCACTTTTCATTTCACTGCACATCTCGTATGTGTATGTGACGAATAAACTTGACTTGACGACTTGATATCACTTATTTATCTGAACTGATAACTAATATCCTGATAACATTTGATTGCTGACATGTTCTCAACAATTAGTGGTTGTGTTTGTAGTTGCTTGTTTTACCTCTTTCCCTTATGGAATAAGTCAGTTACATTTGTCACTTTTCAATCTAAAGGGGCCATCCCTAAATTTACGGAATGCGGGAGAATTAAAACAGACACATCAAGTATCTGCAGTTCCTTCTTAAACATCAAGTATTTCTCTGGACACTTCTTTTAAGACCTTAGAATTATATCGATCCTGAGCCTGTCCGCATAAAGTCCAACAAAACCCTTCTTCAGACGGACCCTTGCTCCGTCCAGAACCGAGACATCGCCTGTCTATGACCCGTGGCTGGGTCCCGGCTGCAGCGAGTCCGGTCTTTGCTTTTCACCAAAGATTATAGAGGAGCTTTGCTTTCCACCTGCAATCCAGACGCCAGCAGGGCAGGCGGTGACGTCAAGGAGGCTTGGCCTGGGCACTTAGGCGCGGCGGTGACGCCAGGGGCGGGGCGTTTGCGTCATGGGGGCGGGGCCTGTGTGGGAATGTCATGGGGGCGGGGCCTGGGAGGGAATGTCATGGGGCGGGGCCTGGGCGGGACGGGACGCCATGGGGGCGGGGCCTGCGCGGGACGGGACGCCATGGGGGCGGGGCCTGCGCGGGACGGGACGCTATGGAGGCGGGGCCTGAGCGTGACGGGGCGCCATGGGGGCGGGGCCTGGGCGGGGCGCGCAGGCGTGGCGGTGACGTCAGGGATGGGTCCGTTGCCAGCAGAGATCGTCGCTGTCGGCTCCGGCTCCTCTAGTATCTTGGTTGCCACCTCAAGGAGCGGCGGCGGCTGGTGACGATGATGGAGGCAGCTGCGCCCGCGCCGGCGCCCGTGTACCGCACCTACCGGCGCCGATGGCTGGTGCTCATCGCCACCTGCGCCCTCAGCTGCTCCAATGCCATGGTAGGAGTGGAGGGGTGAGGGGTGGGGTGTTGTGTGGCGACCGCTGCCCTCCCCCGGGATGGGCGCGCTCTCCGCCCGCGGGTCCCTGCTGCCGAGTCTTGGGCCCCAGTGAGCGGTACAGCCCGGCCCCAGTGAGCGGGACAGCCCGGCCCCAGTGAGCGGTACAGCCCGGGCACGGGCACAGTGAGCGGTACAGCCCGGCCCCAGTGAGCCCCAGCCCGGCCCCAGTGAGCGGTACAGCCCGGCCCCAGTGAGCGGTACAGCCCGGGCACAGTGAGCGGTACAGCCCGGCCCCAGTGAGCGGTACAGTCCGGCCCCAGTGAGCGGTACAGTCCGGCCCCAGTGAGCGGTACAGCCCGGCCCCAGTGAGCGGTACAGCCCGGGCACAGTGAGCGGTACAGCCCGGCCCCAGCCCGGCCCCAGTGAGCCCCAGCCCGGCCCCAGTGAGCCCCAGCCCGGCCCCAGTGAGCCCCAGCCCGGCCCCAGTGAGCGGTACAGCCCGGCCCCAGTGAGCGGTACAGCCCGGCCCCAGTGAGCGGTACAGCCCGGCCCCAGTGAGCCCCAGCCCGGCCCCAGTGAGCCCCAGCCCGGCCCCAGTGAGCGGTACAGCCCGGCCCCAGTGAGCGGTACAGCCCGGCCCCAGTGAGCGGTACAGCCCGGCCCCAGTGAGCGGTACAGCCCGGCCACGCTGGCGGCCAGGGGAGGGGAGGGCGGTGCTCCCGGCTGTAGGAAGCTGACAGGTTAAAGAGTGATACAGTGACCGACCTCAGGATGGGCGATCCTTCAATGGTAGGTCCCCCTTCATCAGGCGATCCTTCACTGCTAGTCAATAGAAGATAGACAATAGGTGCAGGAGTAGGCCATTCGGCCCTTCGAGCCAGCACCGCCATTCAATGTGATCATGGCTGATCATCCCCAATCAGTACCCCGTTCCTGCCTTCTCCCCATACCCCTGACTCCGCTATTTTAAAGAGCCATATCTAGCTCTCTCTTGAAAGCATCCCGAGAACCTGCCTCCACTGCCCTCTGAGGCAGAGAATTCCATAGACTCACCACTGTGAGAAAAAGTGTTTCCTCGTCTCCATTCTAAATGGCTTAATCCTTATTCTTAAACTGTGGCCCCTAGTTCTGGACTCCCCCAACATCAGGAACATGTTTCCTGCCTCTAGCGTGTCCAAACCCTTAACAATCTTATATGTTTCAATTTGATCCCCACTAAACTTCTAAACTCCAGAGTGTACAAGCCCAGCTGCTCCATTCTATCAGCATATGACAGTCCCGACACTCCTGCTGCACTCCTGCTGCACAATTAACCTTGTAAACCTACGCTGCACTCACTCATTAGCAAGAATGTCCTTCCTCAAATTAGGGGACTAAAACTGCACACAATACTCCAGGTGTGGTCTCACTTGGGCCTCGACTCCTCTTGTTATAAAGGCCAACATGCCATTCGCTCTCTTCACTCAGAATCAGATTCAATCTTTATTGTCATTGTGCAGTGTACAGCACCGAGACAACGAAATGCAGTTAGCATCTCACCCAGAAGAGCGAACATAGAATAATGAACAGTAAAATATATATATATGTACAAACAGTAGTAGTAGTGCAATTTTTCTGGGGGAAGGAGTGTCCGGTGTGACTGGCAATCACCAAGGTGCAGTGTAACAGCCGCAGGAAAGAAGCTGTTCCTGAACCTGCAACTGAGAGACCGGCAACGGAGAGACCTGTAGCACCTCCCGGATGGGAGGAGGGTAAACATGCAGGTACAGCAGGCAGTGCTGGTCCATCTGTCTCCTCAGATTCTGGTGAACTTCTACCGCTGCACCATCGAGAGCATCCTTGCCAACTATCTCAGCATGTATGGCAACTGCTCTGTCTCCGACCGGAAAGCACTGCAGAGGGTGGTGAAAACTGCCCAACGCATCACCGGTTCCTCACTCCCCTCCATTGAGTCTGTCCAAAACAAGCTGGGGTGAGAGCAGTCCTTGACGATGCTGCGTGCCCTTCGCAGACATCGCTTGTTTTGGACACTCAATGAAGGGGAGTGAGGGACCGGTGATGCGTTGGGCAGTTTTCACCACCCTCTGCAGTGCTTTCCGGTCGGAGACAGAGTAGTTGCCATACCATACTGAGATACAGTTGGTAAGGATGCTCTCGATGGTGCAGCGGTAGAAGTTCACCAGAATCTGAGGAGATAGGTGGACCAGCACTGCCTGCTGTACCTGCATGCTTACTTTCATAGACTGATGTACAAGGACCCCCAGATCCCGTTGTACTTCCCCTTTTCCCAACTTGACGCCATTTAGATAGTAATCTGCCTTCCTGTTTTTGCTACTAAAGTGGATAACCTCACATTTATCCGCGATCCTTCACTGGTTATCCACCCCGACCCTCCAGCCTGGTCAGGTTCCAGCAGACATTAAAACAGAATGTAATGCCATCGTCCAAATATGAGGGGAGAGCAAGAATCTGTGGCATTTGCTGTTCAGATTAGCATAGAACCAGGCCAATATATTGGAAAACATTGACAGAGGGGATTGTAAACGCTGGAAATTTGAACAAAGCACAAAGTGGAGCAAATCAGCGGGCCAGGCAACAGGTGTAGAGGGAATGGACAGACGACCGTTCAGTCTGAAGAATGGTCCCAACCTAAAAGTTCATCTGTCCATTGCCTCCACAGATATTATCTGACTTGCAGAATTCCTCCCGCATTTTGATTTGGGGAAGATAGTGGGTGATCTGCCTCTTCCTGCATTGCCCCATATCCTTTAATATACATAAATCCATTGATCTCTGCTTTGAGAGACACTGATGCAACTAGTAGATCTGCTGCCTCAAACCCCTAGAGACCTGGGTCTAAGCCTGCGGTACTTGCAATTCTACAGATAAACCGAGTGGGTATGCAAACTGTGATCTGATCCAGCAACTCTGCAAGAAAATGGATACAAAAGACTGCAGACACTAGAATCTTGAGCAAAAAGCAGGGAGAACTCGCGCAAGGCATTGGCAGCACTTGTGAAGGGAAATGGACGGATGACATTTCGAGTCGGGACCATTCTTCAGCCCAATAAAGGGTCTCGTCTTGAAACGTCACATGTCCATTCCCTCCACAGATGCTTCCTGGCCCCTGAGTTCCTTCAGTAGCTCCCTCTCTCCCTCTCTCAGTACAGAAAGGTACTAGGCAAGGCTGCATCATTGCCCCAACTTGCTTCCTATGGAATGGCCTTTAGGACAAATATTCAACCCGAGTCACTTTTACAAACCAAATTCTCTGCACCCTTAGTCATCAGCTTGCAGTGCCCAGACAGTGCCTGCTTATAAATAAAGACCCCGGACTCCTGCTGCACAATTAAGCTGCTGACTATAAAGATACACCCCGAGTCCCTGGCAAATGGAGAGCCCTCTATTATCTTGGCAGCCACCTCTTCACAAGGGCAGATATTGATAACATTTATTATTCCTTTCAGAGGAATAATGTGTTCAAGATGAAACTCTGCTTGTTCGGCTTGTACTCGCTAGATCGGCTTGTACTCGCTAGAATTTAGAAGATTGAGGGGGGATCTTATAGAAACTTACAAAATTCTTAAGGGGTTGGACAGGCTAGATGCAGGAAGATTGTTCCCGATGTTGAGGAAGTCCAGAACAAGGGGTCACAGTTTAAGGATAAGGGGGAAATCTTTTAGGACCGAGATGAGAAAATCATTTTTCACACAGAGAGTGGTGAATCTCTGGAATTCTCTGCCACAGAAGGTAGTTGAGGCAAGTTAATTGGCTATATTTAAGAGGGAGTTAGATGTGGCCCTTGTGGCTAAAGGGATCAGGGGGTATGGAGAGAAGGCAGGTACAGGATACTGAGTTAGATGATCAGCCATGATCATATTGAATGGCGGTGCAGGCTCGAAGGGCCGAATGGCCTACTCCTGCACCTATTTTCTATGTTTCTAAACCTCAAACTTGCTTTGAAGCTCAGTCTATTAGGCAGCTGTTTACCAACAGACAATCCCAAAAGATTTTATAAATACATAAGGGGTAAAAGGGTAACTAGAGAGAGAGTGGGACCTCTCCGGAATCAAAAACCTCTGTGTGGAGCCACAGAGGGCAAGGTCCTCAATGAGTATTTCTCCTCTGTATTTACCGAGGAGAAAGACAGTAGGACGGAGGAAATCGGGGCAGTCACTGGAAGTGTCTTGAGAGCAGCCATCGAAGAAGTATTGAAGGTACTGTTGTGTATGAAGGTAGGCAAATTTACAGGGCCTGATCAGATATATCCGAGGACATTGTGGGAAAAGAGAGGAAATTGCGGGAGCCCTGGTTGAAATTTACGAGTCGTCCTTAAATACAGGAGCGGTGCCGGAAGACTGGACGGTGGCAAATGTGCCTCTTTTCAAGAAGGGCTGCCGTGAAAATGCTGGGAACTATAGGCCAGTGAGCTTAACATCTATAATTGGAAAGTTACTAGAGAATATTCTGAGAGATAGGATATACAGGCATTTGGATGGGCAAGGGCTGATTAGGGATAGTCAACATGATTATGGATATTCAACATGGTTTTGTGTTGGAGGTCGTGTCTCACAAATTTGATTGATTTTTTTGAAGACGTGACCAAAAAGGTTGATGAGGGCAGAGCTACATTGTGTACATGGACTTCAGTAAGGCATTCAACAAGGTATGGTTGCTCTGGAAGGTTAGATCACATGGGATCCAAGGAGAGATAGCTGAAGGGATAACAAATTGGCTCCATTGGAAGGAAGCAGAGGGTGATGGTGGAAGGTTGCTTCTCGGACTGGAGGCCTGTGACTAGTGGTGTGCCTTAGGGTTTGGTGCTGGACCTGTTACTGTTTGTCATCTACATCAATGATTTGGATGAGAACATACAGGACAAGATTAGCAACTTTGCTGAAGATACAAAAGTGAGTGGTTTTGCAGACAGTGAAGATGGTTGTGAACGATTTCAGCAGGATCCGGATCGATTGGCCAGGTGGGCGGAGGAATGGTTGATGGAATTTAATACAGAGAAGTGCGAGGTGTTGCATTTTGGGATGTCGAACAAGGGCAGGACCTACACAAATGGTGGGCCTCTGGGTAGTGTTGTAGAGCAGAGGGATCTAGGTGTAAAGGTGCATGGTTCCTTGAAGGTTGAGTCGCAGGTAGATAAGGTGGTCAAAAAGGCTTTTGGCACTTTGGCCTTCATCAGTCAGAGTATTGAGTATTGAAGTTGGGAGGTCATGTTTCAGTTGTATAAAATGTCGGTGAGACCGCATTTGGAATATTGTGTGCAGTTCTGGGCACCATGTTATAGGAAAGCTTGAAAGGGTTCAGAAAAGATTTACAAGGATGATGCCAGGTCTAGAGGGTGTGAGCTATAGGGAGAGGTTGAGTAGGCTGGGACTCTATTCCATGGAGCGCAGGAGGATGAGGGGTGATCTTATAGAGGTGTACAAAATCATGAGAGGAATAGATCGGGTAGATGCACAGAGTCTCTTGCCTAGAGTAGGGGAATCGAGGACCAGAGGACATAGGTTCAAGTTGAAGGGGAAAAGATTTCATAGGACTCCGACGGGTATCTTTTTCACATAAAGGTTGGTGGATGTATGGAACAAGCTGCCAGAGGAGGTAGTTGAGGGTGGGACTATCCCATCGTTTAAGAAACAGTTGGGCAGGTACATGGATAGGACAGGTTTGGAGGGATATGGACCAAGCGCAGGCAAGTGGTATTAGTGTAGCTGGGGCATTGTTGGTCAGTGTGGGCGAGTTGGGCCGAAGGGCCTGCTTCCACACAGTGTCACTCTATGACAGCAAGCTCCTCGAAACCTTCCACTTCCTTATCTCTGTGTCTCCCTCTCCCCAAACTCTCAGTTTGAAGAAGGGTCTCGACCCAAAACATCCCCATTTCTTCTATCCAGAGATGCTGCCTGTTCCGCTGAGTTAATCCAGCTTTTTGTGTCTATCTTCAAGCCAATAACTTTCCCACCCCAGGCCAAGGCTCCAGATAGCTGTACTGTATTCTGAATTCTATTGTAGCAAGAGATTGCCAAATGGCAGCAGAAATGATTCAAAGACTCTCTTGAAGTCATATTGAATAAAGATTGCCAGCAAGTTATGGGAATCCTGACTCAAAATGGAGAAATAGCGTTAGTGACGTTGGAGAAATAAAGTTGGAGCCTGAGTTCCTGGGAAAACGGAGCCCAGCGTAAAAGGTTTGAATGCACCTTTTGCCTGCCTCCCCTCCGCCAAGCCCTGCCAAGCCCTGCCCTACCTATGGCAGAGTCGGCAGTCCCACATCGACAATGAGAACTAGGTCGTCTTGATCCTGAGACACAAGCGGTATATGTACCTGTGCCAGTGTGCCCTATGTCAGATTCTAGGCAGCATACTGATCATTGTTCTGAACACTAACTGCTTTGTGCATTCTCACTTTATATTTTGGTGTCATTCTCGATTTGTGAAGAACACTTGCTGGTTCTGGTGTTTGACAAATTCGATCATTTTTGGTTGCACTTTTTAATTTTTAGCACATTTTCCCTTTGTTTTATTTCAAACAAAGTAAAGGAAATAAGGTGTTTTCTAAATTTGCGGCAAGCGAATGGAGAATTAAATACATTGACTGCCTTGAGGAAAGGGTCACGTGAATACAATTATCTGTCTAAAAAATAGTCAATCTTGGACGTGTTCTAAACTATGGGAATCAGATGGTAAGAAAGATGCAGGGATGTGATATGCAAGTAGCAACGGTGATTTAAGGAAATGTAATATAATATTTACAGCTTATGCTCCTCTATGCTTCTGCAAGATTAAACATGCTGACCTTATTGTTCAGCTTGGGTTGTTTATGGCTAATTTAAGGGATCGCGTTGAATTGCCCAATTCCAGCGTGAAATGAAAGTCAGCTTGTACTTGCCATAGGAAGTTCTCAGCTGACAGTGCACTTTAACCACAGGGCGCACATGACCTATCCAAGTTAATTGCTTTCTTGTGATGTTGATGTCATATTTGCACACTACTTGACTAGGAAATTATTCCAAGTATCTGTTCCCTATTGACCGTGATGTTGTCAGCAGGATCATTGTACCCTTTGCAAACTGATTATTGATTATTGCCATTTCAATAAGCAGCAGAGCAGATGTAGGCCATTCAGCCCTTCGTTCCCATCCTGCCATTTTACCTCCTTTTTCGCAGTTGGAGGAATCCTCATTTCTGCATTTGCCGTGTAAAGCCTCCGAGTGATTTTTATTTAATTGAATTATTTCTGTGTTATTATCTCGGCAGCACAGAACTGGCTTGCTTAGTCTCTCCTTGCGAGGACAATCCCTCTCTTCCTCCCTCCCGGCCCGGAATCGCTGGTGAACTTCCTTACAGCTCTTTAGATGGGCAGGCAAGTAGCAAGGGGTTTAGAGAGACATTGTTAGGTTAGATGAGTAAGCAAAAGTTGGCAAATGGAGTATAATGTGTGAAATATAGAATGCTAGTACAGCAGTCAATAGGGCAAGCTAATGGAAGGTTGAATTTACTTCATGATTCATAGAACAGTATAGTACAGGAACGGGCCCTTCGGCCCACAATGTCTGTGTCAAAACCAACTCTTATTTGCCTCACATATTCCTTATCCCTGCATATCAATGTGTACATCCAAAAATATCTTCAATTCCACTATCACATCTGCCTCCACCACCACCCCAGTTGAGCGTTCCAGGCATTCGCTACCCTCTGTGTGTGTAAAAAAAAATAATCGCCGCATATAACATATAACTATATAACAATTACAGCACGGAAACAGGCCATCTCGGCCCTTCTAGTCCGTGCCGAACACTTATTCTCCCCTAATCCCATCTACCTGCATTCAGACCATAACCCTCCATTCCTTTCCCGTCTATATACCTATCCAATTTATTTTTAAATGATAAAATCGAACCTGCCTCCACCACTTCCACTGGAAGCTCATTCCACACAGCTACCACCCTCCGAGTAAAGACATTTCCCCTCATGTTACCCCTAAACCTCTGTCCCTTAATTCTCAAATCATGTCCCTACTCTCAATGGAAAAAGCTTATCCACGTCAACTCTGTCCATCCCTCTCATAATTTTAAAGACCTCTATCAAGTCCCCCCTTAACCTTCCGCACTCCAAAGAATAAAGACCTAACTTGTTCAACCTTTCTCTGTAACTTAGTTGCTGAAACCCAGGCAACATTCTAGTAAATCTCCTCTGTACTCTCTATTTTGTTGACATCTTTCCTATAATTTAGCGACCAAAATTGTACACCATACTCCAGAATTGGCCTCACAATGCCTTGTACAATTTTAACATTACATCCCAACTTCTATACTGAATGCTCTGATTTATAAAGGCTAGCACACCAAAACAACTCTTTTTAAACAATGGAACAACATGTGCAGTACGCCAATCCTCCGGCACCATTCCCGTTTCTAATGACATTTGAAATATTTCTGTTATAGCCCCTGCTATTTCTACACTAACTTCCCTCAATGTCCTAGGGAATATCCTGTCTGAACCTGGAGACTTATCCACTTTTATATTTTTCAAAAGTGTCAGTACTTCCTCTTCTTTGAATCTCATAGTTTCTATAGCCACTCTACTTGTTTTCCTTACCTCACATAATTCAATATCCTTCTCCTTGGTGAATACCAAAGAAAAGAAATTGTCCAATATCTCCCCCATCTCTTTTGCCTCTGCAGATAGCTGTTCACTCTGATCTCTAATGGACCAATTTTATCCCTTGTTATCCTTTTGCTATTAATATAGCTGTAGAAACCCTTTGGATTTACTTTCACCTTACTTGCCAAAGCAACCTCATATCTTCTTTTAGCCTTTCTAATTTCTTTAAGATTATTTTTACATTCTTTATACTCCTCAAGCACCTCATTTACTCTATGCTGCCTATAATTATTGTAGATCTCTCTCTTTTTCCGAACCAAGTGTCCTATTTCCCTTGAAAACCATGGCTCTTTCCAATTATTACTATTTCCTTTCAACCGAACAGGGACATAAAGATTCTGTACTATTAAAATGTCACCTTTAAATGTCCTCCATTTCTCTTCTACATCCTTCCCATAAATCAAAATGTCCCAATTCACTCCTTTTAAATCTTTTCGCATCTCCACAAAGGTAGCCTTTCTCCAATCAAAAATCTCAACCCTAGGTCCAGTTCTGACCTTCTCCATAATTAAATTGAAACTAATGGTATTGTGATCACTGGACCCAAAGTGCTCCCCAACACATACCTCCGCCACCTGACCTGTCTCATTTCCTAACAGGAGGTCCAGCACTGCCCCTTCTCTAGTAGGTACCTCTATGTATTGCAGCAAAAATCTATCCTGCACACATTTTACAAACTCCAAACCATCCAGCCCTTTTACAGAATGTGTTTCCCAGTCTATGTGTGGAAAATTGAAATCTCCCACAATCACTACCTTGTACTTACTACTAATATCTGCTATCTCCTTACATATTTGTTCTTCCAATTCTCACTCCCCATTAGGCGGTCTATAATACACCCCTATAAGTGTTGCTACACATTTCCCATTTCTCAGTTCCACCCAAATAGCCTCCCTAGATGAGCCCTCTAATCTATCCTGCCAAAGCACTGCTGTAATATCTTCCCTGACAAGCAATGCAACACCTCCACCTCTTGCCCCTGCAATTCTATCTCACCGGAAGCAACAAAATTCTGGAATATTTAGTTTCCCATCACAGCCATCCTGCAACCATGTTTCACTAATCGCCACAACATCATACTTCCAGGTGTCAATCCAGACTCTAAGCCCATCCACCTTTCTTATACAATGCTCCTAGCATTAAAATATACACATTTAAGAAACCCACCACCTCTTATTCTCTGGTACACAAAATTGCTGGGGAAACTCAGCGGGTGCAGCAGCATCTATGGAGCGAAGGAAATAGGCGAAGTTTCGGGCCGAAACCCTTCTTCAGACGGTCTGAAGAAGGGTTTTGGGCCGAAACGTCACCTATTTCCTTCGCTCCATAGATGCTGCTGCACCCGCTGAGTTTCCCCAGCAATTTTGTGTACCTTCGATATTCCAGCATCTGCAGTTCCTTTTTGAACACCTCTTATTCTCTGTTCATTATCTTTTTCTTCTTTCTCCCCTACATGTTAGGTCTGAGTGCTTCCCTTCTCTGCCTCCTGCCTCACACACTGCCTACTAGCTCTCTCTATTTGAGTCCCTCCCCCCAACCGTTCTAGTTTAAAGTCTCCCCAGTAGCCTTTGCAAATCTCCCCGCCAGGATATTGGTCCCCCTCGGGTTCAAGTGCAACCCATCCTTTTTGTACAGGTCACACCTTCCCCAAAAGAGGTCCCAATGATCCAGAAACTTGAATCCCTGCCCTCTGCAGCAGTCCCTCATCCACGCATTTATCCTCCACCTCACTCCATTCCTAGTCTCACTGTCGCGTGGCACAGGCAGTAATCCTGAGATTGTTACTTTTGAATTCTCCCAATTTTGTTAGCCCTTGCGGTCTCCTCCCCTTTCTCTTCCTCAGCCCTCGGGCTTCTCCTCCTTTTTCCTTTCTTCTCCCCGCCCCCCCCACCCTCATCAGTCTGAAGAAGGGTTTCGGCCCGAAACGTTGCCTATTTCCTTCGCTCCATAGATGCTGCTGCACCCGCTGAGTTTCTCCAGCATTTTTGTGTACCATTGTTACTTTTGCGGTCCTTCTCCTTAACTCTCCTCCTAACTCCCTAAATTCTCCTTTCAGGACCTCTTCTCTTTTTCTACCTATGTCATTGGTACCTATGTGTACCACAACCTCAGGCTCCTCTCCCTCTCATTTCAGGATATCTTGGACACGTTCAGACACATCCCAGACCCTGGCACCAGGGAGGCAGAGTACCTTCCGGGTCTCTTGACTGCGTCCACAGAATCTCCTATCTGACCCCCTAACTATAAAGTCCCCTATTACTATTGCCCTCCTCTTCTTTTCCCTACCCTTCTGAGCAACAGGGCCGGTCTCTGTACCGGAGGCCCGGCCGCTGTCGCTACCCCCAGGTAGGCTGTCTCCCCCAACCGTACTCAAACAGGAGTACTTATTGTCAAGGTGTACAGCCACCGGGGTACTCTCTGGTCCCTGCCCCTTGCCCCTCCTAACCGTGACCCACTTGTCTGCCTCCCGTGGTCTTGGAGTGACCACCTCTCTATAACTCCTCTCTATGACCTCCTCATGGTCCCTGACCAGACAGAGGTCATCGAGCTGCTGCTCCAGGTTCCTAATACGGTCCCTTAGGAGTCCCATCTCGATGCATCTGGCGCAGATGTGGACGTCTGGATACACCTTTAAACTTTGCTCCTCTCACCTTGTATCTATAGTCTTACTTGTGCTGCTGCAAGTAAGAATTTCATTGTTCTAGTTAGGACATATGACAATAAAACACTCTTGACTACTATTTGATATTTGTATCTTTGCGAAAAGGGTCTGATTGTCTACCCTATCTATGCCTTTCACTCCCCTCAACCTCTGGCATTTCAGAGTAAATAATCGAAGTCTGTCTAACCTCTTCCTGTAGCTAATATCCCTAACCCAGGCCCAGATATCATTCTGGTAAACAAAGACACACACAAATTGCTGGAATAACCTAGTGGGTCAGGCTCTGGAAAATGTGGATAGATTATGTTTTGGGTAGGGACCCTTCTTCAGATTGATTGTGTATGTGTGTGGGGGAGGGGGGGGGGGGGGGAGCTGGAAAGGAGGAAGGGCAAGGCAAAGACTGGTAAATTATAGTTGGATACAGCTAACTACTCAAATATTTATTCTGCTCCTCTTTTCCAGTTTTGTCCACCTCTCCACCACCACAATCAGTCTGATGAAAGGTCCCCGCCTGAACCATCACTCAAGGATGCTGCCTGACCCGCTGAGTTACTCTAGCACTTTGTCTTTATTTGTAAACCAGCATCTGCAGTTCCTTGTTTAATCATTCTGGTACACCTCTGCACCCTTTACAAAGCCTCCACATCCTTCCCGTAATGGGGCGACCTGAACTGCACACAATACTCCAAATGCGGTCTTACCAAAGTGCTATAAAGTTGCATCATGACATCTTGACTCACTGTCTTCCTGTATTGTCACTTTCAGATAATACATTAATACAATAAATAGACAATACATTTTCAGTTTTTCTTGGCAAACCAGACTGTGATAGTGCAAACCAAAGGATGTCATGCAAATGTAGTAGTGCAGAGTCTGCAGTGGTTTAGTGCTGAGATGGGGATTGTAGTTAGTGTTGTGCAGGCTGTTTCAGAGTCTATGGATGATGTGAAGGAGGTGTTCTTGGATCTGCAGGCTTTGGATCTTGGTGGTCCGGCTCCTGCACCATGTTAATGATGGTTCACAAGTAGGTTCCCGGGTGGGTGCAGTCCAAAGAGGAGTGGGTGCGGTCCAAAGTTGTAGTTTAGAAGATTGAGAAGCAATCGTATTCAAATATATAAAGCTCTGTGGGTGGGGGAGGTAATTACTGGTAGGATGTTGCTTTCCTCGCAGGAGATACCAGAACCAGAAGGCATGGTCTCACAACAAGGAGTTGTTCCTTTAAAACTGAGATAAGGGAAACATTCTTACAAGAGCCAAAAGTCTTTGGAGCTCCTTGGGGGAAGAATAGTCAGCTATGGGGTGTTGCACTTTGGGAGGTTTCATGTAATGGGAAAATATATAATTAATGACAAGACCCTCATCGGCAGTGTTGTGTAGAGAGATCTTGGGGTCCAAGTCCATAACTCCCCGAAAATGGCAACACAAGTAGTCAAGTAAGTGTATGCTTACCTTCATTGCTGGGGACATTGAGTATAGGAGTCAGGAAGTCATGATGCGGCTTTGTAGGATTTTGGTTTGACTGCTTTAGGAGTATTACGTGCAGTTCTAGTTGCATGAACACAGTGCAGAGGAGGTTTACTGGAATGATGCCTGGATTAGGGAGACCTGTAGAAATATCTAAAACTAGACGAAGTGGGACCCATTGGGTCCCAGTATCACACGGGAGGGCTGGATTCCAGAGAACTAGTATTGAAATTGTGGGCCGAATGGATTATTGTGCTGGCAGCTCACTCACGGCTGGTGGGCTGGCAGTTGACTCACAGCTATTCCTTGAAATTCCATTTCAAGCAGGGTGCGAGGCCACCAAATTCAAGTGCAGTTTCTTACCACTTCAAGCAGGGTGCAAGGCCACTAAAGACAGCGAGTCGTGATCTCTCCCTCCTCCATCTTGCAGAGACTGAGCCAAGCCCACACTTCTGGGTTTTATAGTCCCTCCCCCCTCCCACCAGAAGGGGCATGGCCTTCATGGCGTGATTGACAGGAGAGAGAATCTCAACATTTTTTAAACACTAATAACTCTTTTATTTTTCATCAATGGGAAAAATCCTCGGCACCTGATGAGCGGAGGGGGACTCTGAGTAAGAAGGCCAAAAATCGCAGCCATATGTGGTTGCGTTTTTTCTAAAATCAATATAAAGCGCAAACAGGAAGTGGTCAAGATTAGACTTTTAATTATATAGAAGGCAAGGCACCTTTAATTGGGCACTGCAACTTTAATTGGGCACTGTAACTTTAATTGGTCACTGCAACTTTAATTGGGCACTGCAACTTTAATTGGGTACTGCAACTTTAATTGGGCACTGCAACTTTAATTGGGCACTGCAACTTTAATTGGGCAAGGCAACTTTAATTGGGCAAGGCAACTTTAATTGGGCAAGGCAACTTTAATTGGGCAAGGCAACTTTAATTGGGCAAGGCAACTTTAATTGGGCAAGGCAACTTTAATTAGGCAACACAGCTTCAGCATTTCCAAACCAAAGGCAACACAGCTTCAGCATTTCCAAATCAAAGGCAACACAGTTTTAGCATTTCCAAACCAAGGGCAACAAAGCTTTAGCATTTCCAAACCAAAGGCAACACAGCTTTAGCATTTCCAAACCAAAGGCAACACAGCTTTAGCATTTCCAAACCAAAGGCAACACAGCTTTAGCATTTCCAAACCAAAGGCAACACAGCTTTAGCATTTCCAAACCAAAGGCAACACAGCTTTAGCACTTCCAAACTGTAGTTTCAAACCACATCAAGGCACTGACAGGTCAGTAAAACCACTCACAGTTTAGTAGACATGTGTTCAGTGTTTTTCACAGCTCAGACTGAGAGACGTGACCCTCTCGCTCCCCCATCTTGCAGAGTGACTGAGGCACTCAACACTTCCGGGTTTTATAGTCCCTCCGGAAGGAGCGTGGCCTTCAGGAGAGAGAATTTCAACATTTTTTCAACACTAATAACTCTTTTATTTTTCATCGATGGGAAAAATCCTCTTGTCCTGCGCAGCGCAGAGTAAGATGGCCAAACATCACAGCGTTTTTTCTAAAATTAATATACAGAACAACAGGAAGTGGCCAAGATCAGACTTTTAGTAATATAGATTATAAGAGGCTAGACAGTCAGAACTTTTTTTTTCAGGTGGAAATATGAAATACTAGAAGCCATAGCTTTGAGATGAGAGGGGCAAAGTTTAAAGGCGATGTGTGGGGCAAGTTTGTTTTTACACGCAGGGCAGTGAGTGGTGGTTGAGACAGATACGCTAGTGGCTTTTACAGGCACATGGACATGTAGGGAATGGAGTGACATGGATCGTGTACAAGCGGATAAGAGTTGGTCCTGGCGTCATGTTCGGCACAGACATAGTGGACCGAAGGGCCTGTTCCCGTACTGTACTATGTATATTTCTAATTTAGTAAGCAAACATGGAGAAATGGCAGGAAAGTGGATGTGGAATTTTAAATCAGCCATGAATCTAGAACTTGGAGCACGATCAAAGTGCTGACTGGTCATTACTGTATCTACTTCAAATGATACAACCGCCTTAAACCTGCACATTACACATGGTTCTCTTATCCTAATCATTGATGTAAACTGGGGCCCAGAACTGATCCCTGCAGCACTCCACTGGTCAGGGCCGGCCTTGGAAGTTGCGAGGCCCAATTGGGAACAATTCTGGTGAGCCCCAGGTTCCCAGCCAAGGTCTGTAGAATCGTAGAAGTATAAATATATAATTACAAATGAGTCGTATTCAGGCACGTGCGGTGAGTAATTACTCAGGGAAGGCAGTCGGTCGGCTTATAAAAAATCTTAAACCGCGCATGCGCAGATTGTTCTCTCCATAAAAATAAAAAATAAAAATAAAGAAATAACAATTCAAGTTGCCCAAGGCTTCTTTCATTCTGAATTACTGAATGAGTGAGGGGTGGAGGGTGATGGCAGGTGGAGAGATGGTGGGAAAAATGGGAGCACACCGGGACAAGTTGAATCCGTTGTGACCTTATTGAATGACAATACTAGTTCAAGGGACCAATTGGGGGGAGAGTTCCTTTCACAGCGTGTGGGGAGTCTGGCCAGGGGTAAAGTTGCGGGGAGGGCAGCAGCGTTGAGAAGGAGGGGGTCGGGGATCATGCCAGTAACCCACTCACTCACTGCTGCCGCGGTGCTCCGGGCACGGAGCCACCGCATTGTGTTCGGGGAGGGAAGTAGCTCGGGTGGCTACGAGCGGCCGCTGGGACCGGACAGCGGAACCGACCGTCATCTCATTGCCTTCTGACGGCCCGCTCACCTCTGGCAGTGCTCTCCGTCTGAACAGTGAGGGGACCAGATCAAGAGCAAAGATCATAGAGCGGAATGGGTCAGCGGGTGGGATAACAGGACAGCGGGCAGTGGATCTTACTCCTTTGTCAGCGCGAACAAGAGACCAATTGAGGTTACTCGCACTGACACATGGAGTAAGCTCCACCGCCCGCTGTCCTGTTATCCATCGCCCACTGACCCGTTCTTGAGCTGGTTGCTGGCATGATCCCCGACCCCCTCCTTCTCAACGCTCCTGCCCTCCCGCAACTTTCCCCCTTGCGAGACTCCCCACACGCTATCAAAGGAACTCTTCCCCCTCCCCCCCCCCCAGCAGCGCTGTCCTTTTTCAACCGCTTCCCACTTTACAGCCGCTTCCCATCAGCTGCTAGCAATGAGGGATAGACTTGGCTATCCCTCAATACAGCAACATCGTTCTTGATGTTGCTGTTCTGAGGGATAGCCAAGTTTATCTTTCTTGGCTAACAACCTACCTTTCGGCCTCCAAGATGCAGGTACATTTTCGTGCCTTATTTTTGGGTAAAAAAATAGCGTCTTCATTGCCGGTAAATACGGTATTTAAAAACATTTAGCTCAAAGAAATCTACTTACCGCATTATTTGTACACGGACTCCATTCTTTTCTCTTTGTTTCGTAAAAGATACTCTTATGGGGCTGTCCCACTGTACGAGCTAATTCAAGAGCTCTCCCAAGTTTAAAAAAAAAATCAAACTCGTGGAAGCACGTAGAATGTACGTAGCGGGTACGTCGGAGATCGGGACGTCTCTTAGCGGCTCGTAACGCTAACGGCAGGTACTCGGGAAACGCAGTAAGCTCGGGAAGACTCGTGAAGATTTTTCATCATGTTGAAAAATGTCCACGCGAGCCCCAAGTACCTACGAGTGGCTATTACCGTAATTCTCCGAGTTCGATTAAGATAATGACAAGCCCCATTAAGATAATGACAATCCATGAATTTCAGCTGCTTTCAGCTCCCCTTGAAATTGACGGCTTGAAGCAGCGCCGACGGCACGTCAGCTACACAGACTTTCGCGTATTACATGTACTGCGCATGAAAAGCATGGAGAATTATGCCTACCTAAGCGATCTCTTAGGTAGGCATAATTCTCCGTGCCTTTACTATTTATATTTAATCATTATTTTATAATTTTAGTCAGGGTAGGCAGTGCCTACCTTGCCTACCCTGACGGCACGTGCCTGGTCATATTATTATTAATGCCTTTTATTATGAGAAAGTTATCTTTCTTGCCTTTTTCCATGCAAAGTCTTTTAGAATGTTGTCTAAGTTTAAACTCCTGCTAATTTCAGATTCAATGGACATAATTGCCAAATTGTTCAAACGTTCTTGCTGAATTGATGATCACAAGTTTTGATCAGTTTCAGCTTGGAAAAACTCCTTTCTACAGATGCCACAGTCACTGGGATTGTCAAAAAAATCCGAAGATTTTGCACTGAAGGCAAATGTTCATCTGCAGATTCATAATCAAATAATTTTCTTATTTTGCGTAAGTGCTTACTTCGAGTCTTGAATACAGGCTCAGCATCTACGTCTTTGGCAAGTTCACTAGCGCCAATCAAGGGTTCATCAAAACCTTTTTCCCTGTGTCTTTAACCAGTTACAAAGCTTTTGAAATGAAGAAAGACCCGTAGCAACATCCATGCTATCACTCTGAAGTTCCTTACTCACAAAATTTACTTGAAAGAGCAAGGAGTGCCAGAAAACCGGTGAGACCAGAAACTTGTAATCTCTCATTTGACTGACTAACGATTCAGCATTGCGTTTTGCTTGAGCATCATCAGTGTTTTCTGCTGACTCTTCTAGTGCATTTCAAACTTCAGCAGCTTGGTACCGTACAGCTTTGACACTTTCCATTTCTACATTCCCATCGTGTTTCAGAGAGAGGTTTGACAGACAGACCTGTCACATGTTTTCTAAAACAGTCCATCTTTTAGTAGATGATGCAAAAAGGGTGTAAATATGCTGCAGAGTTCCAAAGAAAGTCATTGCATCTGGAGATGTCTTGGCCATGTCTCCCAAAACTAGGTTGTAGTTGTGACATGCGGATGGCGTAAAGAAAGCTCTTGAATTCTTCTGTAGAAGTCGTGCCTGCACACCTGAGGTGTGTCCCTTCATATTGGCACCATTATCATACCCTTGTTCACCGATATTTTCAACATCCAGCCCTAATGTTTCAAGTTCATGTAGAAGGGTGTTGTACAAATATTCACCTGTGCTACTTTCCACCACTAAAAACTTGATGAAATGTTCATATACTCCTGCTGGAGCATTTGATTGTACACCATCAGCTACATATCTAATTACCATCAACATTTGCTCCTGATGACTGATGTCAGGAGTACAGTCGAGAATTATTGCAAAATACTTAGCAGCCTTGATTCGCAAAATGATTTCCTGTAGAACAGCTTGACCCATTATATTAATAATCTCATTCTGGATTCTTTTTCCTAAATAATGATCATGTATTTCCTTATTCTGGATTTTTCACAGATGATCTTGCATTACTGGATCAAACTTTCCAAGCAACTCAATAACACCAAGGAAATTTCCATGATGTGGTGTTCCTACGTGTTCCTCAGATCCCCGGAATGGCAAGTTTCTTTCTGCCAGGAACTATACAGTGGCTACCAGTCGCTCAAAAACTTGATGCCAGCGTTTTGCTTGTCTGATAGTTTTTCTACCACTTCATCAATAGTATTTTCAGCAGATAATCTTTGCTGCAGTTCACAGCAACTGAGCAAAGCTTGCAAATGCTTTTTGGAGTTCTCATGCTCTTGTATGAATGTTTTGTATGAATATTTGGCCAGTTATTAAAACCACAACTTGCGTGCACTTGCTGCGTTATTATCAAAAAGTTGGCAGTAGTAACAGAAGATTTTATCACTTGATACAGAGTATATTAGCCATGGACGATCTACAATTCCACCATTTGGCAGCTTTCTTTTGCAGTGAAATTTTTAAATACTTGATCCACTCTCATTCTTGGGGAAAGATTCTACTAAAATTGTAGGTGGTCCTTTTTTCACTAAATGATCCCTGACACTCTGACATCATTTCTGGCCATGTTGCAGGATCATCTGTTAATTCTACAAAACTGGCAAATTTTTAATTCCCATTCTCCCTTGCCTCAGAGGCACCAGCAGTCATGTCAACAGGCAAGTTTCCTTGTTTGTCAAATTCAACACTTTCGAAATGGCCGATCTCACTTTTAGTAAATAAATTCCCACTTTGATTGTCTTGCATAACTTCTTCAAGTGGCTTCCTTCGGTATCATCATCTTCACTGTGTTGTGACTCCACTTGCTCTTCTGCATTTTCTGAGATAGTTTTGCTGAAATACTTATCTAATGCACCTTTCTCCTTTTCAGCTTCAGCCTTCTTTGCCTTGGCTACACCCCTCTTACTGCCACTCAAATATATTCTGCCGATGTCCCTTAATCTTTTACTCATATTTACAGAAACCACAGAAATCTCTGTTGAACCTGCAATGTGGTGTTACATATATAGAAACATAGAAAATAGGTGCAGGTGGAGGCCATTCGGCCCTTGAGCCAGCACCGTCATTCATTGTGATCATGGCTGATCGTCCCCAATCAATAACCCGTGTCTGCCTTCTCCCCGTATCCCTTGATTCCACTAGCCCATAGAGATCTATCTAACTCTCTCTTAAATCCATCCAGTGATTTGGCATCCACTGCCGTGGCAGGGAATTCCCCAAATCCACAACTCTCTGGGTGAAAAAGTTTTTTCTCACCTCAGTCTTAAATGGCCTCCCCTTTATTCTAAGACAGTGGCCCCTGGTTCTGGACTCGCCCAACATTGGGAACATTTTTATTTTTATAATTTTCTCTTTTATAATTTTACATGTTTCTATAAGAATCCCCCTCATCCTAAACTCCAGTGAATACAAGCCTAGTCTTTTCAATCTTTCCTCATATGACAGTCCCGCCATCCAAGGGATCAATCTCGTGAACCTACACCACACTGCCTCAATCACAAGGATGTCCTTCCTCAAATTAGGAGACCAAAACTGTACGCAATACTCCAGCTGTGGTCTTACCAGAGCCCTATACAAATGCAGAAGAACCTCTTTACTCTTATACTGAAATCCTCTTGTAATGAAGTTCAACATTCCATTAGCTTTCTTCACTGCCTGCTGTACCTGCACGCCAACTTTCAGTGACCAGGACACCCAGGTCTTGCTGTAACTCCCCCTTACCTAACAACCCCATTGAGATAATAATCTACCCCTTGTTTTTGCCACCAATGTGGATAACCTCACATTTATCTATATTATACTGCATCTTAAAAGGACCTGTTCACTCCTACTCTTTGCTTCCTGTCTGCCAACCAATTTTCTATCCACGTCAACACCCTACCCTCAATACCATGTGCTCTAATGTTAGTCACCAGTCTCCAGTGCGAGACCTTATCAAAGGCTTTCTGAAAGTCTAGATACACTACATCCACTGGCACCCCTTCATCCATTTTATCACATCCTCAAAAAATTCCGGAAGATTAGTCAAGCATGATTTTCCTTTCATAAATCCATGTTGACTTGGACTAATCCTTTCACTGCTATCCAAATGCCCCTTTATTACCTCTTTAATAATTGACTCCAGCATCTTTTCCACCACCGAAGTCAGGCTAACTGGTCTGTAATTCCCCGTTTTCTCTCGCTCCTTTCTTGAAAAGTGGGATAACATTAGCTATCCTCCAATCCACAGGAACTGATCCTGAATCTATTGAACATTGGAAAATGATCACCAATGCGTCCACTATTTCTAGAGCCACCTCCCTGAGGACCCTGGGAGGCAGTCCATCAGGCCCCGGGGATTTATCATCCTTCAGTCCCATTAGCCTACCAAATACTATCGCCTAATGAAAATTTATTTCAGTTCCTCGACCCCCTTAGATCCTCTGTCCTCCAGTACTTCTGGGAGATTGTTTGTATCTTCCATAGTGAAGACAGATCCGAAGTACCTGTTTAAATCTTCTGCCATTTCCTTGTTCCCCATAATAATTTCACCTGTGTCTGCTTTCAAGGGATCCACATTTGACATTGCTATTCTTTTTCCCTTAACATATCTAAAGAAGCTTTTACTGTCCTTCTTTATATTCCTGGCCAGCTTCACTTCGTACTTCATCTTTGCAGCCCGTATTGCCCGTTTTGTTTCCTTCTGTTGACCTATGAAAGTTTCCCAATCCTCTGGCTTCCGGATACTCTTTGCTGTGTTATACATCTATATTGAAATCAGTGATGGAAATGGGTTTTAGGAACTGGAGGTTCTGTTAGTTTGACATCAGTGGTGGGCAAATTAATGGAAAGGATAATATATATAAGCATCTGGATAAACAGGGTCTGATTAGGAACAGTCAACATGGATTTGTGCCTGGAAGGTCATGTTTGACTAATCTTCTTGAATTTTTTGAAGATGTTACTCGGGAAATTGATGAGGGTAAAGCAGTGGATGTTGTGTATATGGACTTCAGTAAGGCCTTTGACAAGGTTCCTCATGGAAGGTTGGTTAAGAAGGTTCAATGGTTGGGTATTAATGGTGGAGTAGCAAGATGGATTCAACAGTGGCTGAATGGGAGATGCCAGAGAGTAATGGTGGATGGTTGTTTGTCAGGTTGGAGGCCAGTGACGAGTGGGGTGCCACAGGGATCTGTGTTGGGTCCACTGTTGTTTGTCATATACATCAATGATCTGGATGATGGTGTGATAAATTGGATTAGTAAGTATGCAGATGATACTAAGATAGGTGGTGTTGTGGATAATTAAGTAGATTTTCAAAGTCTACAGAGAGATTTAGGCCATTTGGAAGAGTGGGCTGAAAGATGGCAGATGGCGTTTAATGCTGATAAGTGTAAGGTGCTACATCTTAGCAGGACAAATCAAAATAGGACGTACATGGTAAATGGTAGCAAATTGAGGTATGCAGTTGAACAGAGGGATCTAGGAATAACTGTGCATAGTTCCCTGAAGGTGGAATCTCATATAGATAGGGTGGGAGCTTTTGGTGTGCTGGCCTTTATAAATCAGAGCATTGAGTATAGAAGTTGGGATGTAATGTTAAAATTGTACAAGGCATTGGTGAGGTCAATTGTATGGTGTACAATTTTGGTCGCCAAAATATAGGAAAGATGTCAACAAAATAGAGAGAGTACAGAGGAGATTTATTAGAATGTTGCCTGGGTTTCAGCAACTCAGTTACAGAGAAAGGTTGAATAAGTTAGGTCTTTATTCTTTGGAGCGCAGAAGGTTAAGGGGGGACTTGATAGAGATCTTTAAAATGATGAGAGGGATAGATAGAGTTGATGTGGATAAGCTTGTTCCATTGAGAGTAGGGAAGATTCAAACAAGAGGACATGATTTGAGAATTAAGGAACAGAAGTTTAGGAGTAACATGAGGGGGAACTTCTTTACTCAGAGAGTGGTAGCTGTGTGGAATGAGCTTCCAGTGGAAGTGTTGGAGGCAGGTTCGATTTTATCATTAAAAAATAAATTGGATAGGTATATGGACGGGAAAGGAATGGAGGGTTATGGTCTGAGTGCAGGTAGATGGGACTAGGGGAGAATAAGTGTTTGTCACGGACTAGAAGTGCAGAGATGGCCTGTTTCCGTGTTGTAATTGTTATATGGTTTTATGGTTATATGATAGGACAATGAAATTCTTGCTTTGCTTTAGCACACCAGAACATAGTAGGCACGAATACTGAACAGATCAGTGTGTCCATATACCATTGCATAAATATATATACACACATGAATAATTAAACTGATAAAGTGCAAATAAACGGATTATTGGCTATCAATGTTCAGAGTTTTGTCCGAGCCTGATGGCTGTGGGGAAGCAGCTGTTCCTGAACCTGGTCGTTGCAGTCTTCAGGTTCCTGTACTTTTTACCTGAAGGTAGTGGGGAGATGAGTGTATGGCCCGGATAGTGTGGGTCCTTGATGATGCTGCCAGCCTTTTTGAGGCAGCGACTGTGATAGATCCCCTCGATGGACGGGAGGTCAGAGCCAAAGATGGACTGGGCAGTGTTTATCACTTTTTGTAGTCTTTTCCGCTCCAGGACGCTCAAGTTTCCGAACCAAGCCACGAAGCAACCAGTCAGCATGCTCTCCACTGTGCACCTGTAGAAGTTAGAGGGTCCTCCTTGACATACCAACTCTCCGTAATCTTCTCAGGAAGCAGAGGCGCTGAAGTGCTTTCTTTATGATTGCATCAGTGTTCTCGGACCAGGAGAGATCTTCAGAGATGTGCACACCCAGGAATTTGAAGCTCTTGACCCTTTCCACCATCGACCCGTTGATTTAAACGGGATTGTGGGTCCCCATCCTCCCCCTTCCAAAGACCACAATCAGTTCCTTGGTTTTGCTGGTGTTGAGGGCCAGGTTATTGTGCTGGCACCATTTGGTCAGTCAGTCGATCTCACTTCTGTACTCTGACTCGTCTCCATCAGTGATACGTCCCACAACAGTGGTGTCATCAGCGAACTTGATGATGGAGTTCGCATTATGACCGGCAGTCATGAGTATAGAGTGAGTACAGCAGGGGGCTAAGCACGCAGCCTTGAGGTGCTCCCATGCTGATTGTTATTGAGGCTGACACATTTCCACCAATACGAACTAACTGTGGTCTGTGAATGAAGGAAGTCACGGATACAATTGCAGAGGGATGCGCAGAGACCCAGTTTTGCGAGTTTGTTAACCAGCTTGGAGGGGATGATTGTATTAAATGCCGAGCTGTGATCAATGAATAACAGCCTGACATATGTGTTTTTGCTGTCCAAGTGGTCCAGAGCGGAGTGGAGAGCCAGCGAGATCGCATCCGCCGTTGATCTGTTGTGGTGGTAAGCAAACTGCAGAGGGTCCAGGTTTTGTCGAGGTAGGAGTTGATTTGCGCCATGATCAACCTCTCAAAGCACTTCATCACCACAAACGTTAGTGCCACGGGTCGATAGTCATTGAGGCACGTCACCTTGCTCTTCTTGGGCACCGGTATAATTGATGCCCTTTTAAAGCAGGTGGGAATCTCAGACCTCAAAAGTGAGAGGTTGAAAATGTCCGTAAAAACTCCAGCCAGTTGGTCCGCACAGGGTTTTAGAACACGACCGGGTATACCATCAGGTCCAGGCGCTTTTTGAGGGTTCACCCCTCTGAAGGATTTTCTGACGTCGGCCTCTGTGACTGTGACTGAAATACCATCACAGCGAATGGGGGCTCACGAAGGTACATCAGTGTTCTCCCTATCAAAGCGTGCGTAAAGCGCATTGAGCTCGTCAGGGAGTGATGTTTCCCCAACATTCGAGCTGCCTCCTGATCGCGCCTTGTAGGAGGTGATTGCATTCAAGCCCCGCCATAGCTGCCGAACATCTGTCTCATCCTCCAGTTTGGAGCAGAAGTCCCTTTTGGCCTTATTGATGGCCTTACCAAGGTCGTATCTGGACTTCTTGTAGACCACTGTATCATCAGACATGAATGCCCGGTGTCTGGTCTTCAGAAGAGTGCAGATCTCATCTGAGGTTCATCCAAGGCTTCTGATTGGGAAACATTTGGAAGGTTTTTGTTGGGATGCAGTCCTCCACACATTTCTTTATGAAGTCTGTAACGACTGTGGCGTATTCGTTCAGGTCCGTTGCCGACTCCCTGAACATTGCCCAGTCTACAGACTCCAAACAGCCCTGTAGTTGTTCCTCTGCCCCTGCCCCACGGTGCGCTCTTCAGTTGCTGTAGGCAGAAAGAAGCAGCACCGCGGCATGGTCGAATTTACCGAAGTGAGGGCGAGGGATAGAGCGGTAGGTATTCCTAATGGTGGTGTAGCAGTGGTCGAGGGTGTTTGGTCCTCTGGTGCAGCAGAGGGCCAAAACAATTTTAAACAATGGAACAACATGCACAGTACGCCAATCCTCCGGCACCATTACCGTTTCTAATGACATTTGAAATATTTCTGTCATAGCCCCTACACTAACTTCCCTCAATGTCCTAGGGAATATCCTGTCAGGACCTGGAGACTTATCCACTTTTATATTTTTCAAAAGTGTCAGTACTTCCTCTTCTTTGAATCTCATAGTTTCCATAGCTACTCTACTTGTTTCCCTTACCTCACATAATTCAATATCCTTCTCCTTGGTGAATATCGAAGAAAATAAATTGTTCAATATCTCCCCCATCTCTTTTGGCTCTACAGATAGCTGTCTACTTTGACTCTCTAATGCAGTGGTTCCCAACCTTTTTTAGTTCATGGCCCCCCTGGGCTCTTTAATTTTTCTGTTGCCCCCCCCTGACATTATTAGCGGAAAAAAAGTGGCCCCCTTCATTGAACCTGTGGCCCGCTAAATCCCCAAATTTTTCTGTGGCTCCCCTGAAATTTGCCATGGCCCCAGGTTGGGAATCACTGCTCTAATAGACCAATTTTATCCCTCATTATCCTTTTTCTATTAATATAGATGCAGAAACCCTTTCACCTTACTTGCCAAAGCAACCTCATATCTTCTTTTAGCTTTTCTAATTTCTTTCTTAAGATTCTTTTTACATTCTTTATACTCCTCAAGCACCTCATTTACTCCATGCTGCCTATAATTATTGTAGATCTCTCTCTTTTTCCAAACCAAGTGTCCAATTTCCCTTGAAAACCATGGCTCTTTCCAATTATTACTCTAAACAAATCTCAACCCTTGGTCCAGTTCTGACCTTCTCCATAATTATATTGAAACTAATGGTATTGTGATCACTGGACCCGAAGTGCTCCCCAACACATACCTCCGCCACCTGACCTGTCTCATTTCCAAACAGGAGGTCCAGCACTGCCCCTTCTCTAGTAGGTACCTCTATGTGTTGCTGCAAAAAAACTATCCTGCACACATTTTACAAACTCCAAACCATCAGGGGCACATGACAATAAAACTTTTTGACTCTTGACTCCTCTGGGAGCTTGTTCCATACACCCACCACCCTTTGGGTGAAAGAAATTACCCTTCTGATTCCTACTATATCTTTTCGCCTTCACCTTGAACCTGGTCCTCGATTCCCCTACTCAGGGCAAGAGACTCTGTGCATCTACCCAATCTATTCCTCTCATGATTTTGTATATATCTATAAGATCCCCCATCCTCCTCCTGCGCTCCAAGGAATAGAGACCCAGCCTACTCAACCTCTCCCTATAGCTCATAGTCGTGGCAACATCCTTGTAAATCTTTCTAAACCCTTTCAAGTTTGACAATATCTTTCCTATAACATGGAGCTGAAAACAATATTCTAAATGCGGTCTCACCAATGTCTGCGACTGTTACAACACAACATGACCTCCCAATTTCTGTACTCATGCTGTAGTTGTTTCCTAATCCACGTGGCATCTTATCAAAGATCGCCTGAACTGCACCGCACCCATCGCATCTGCTTTATCTATTCCGCCAGTGAAAAGCTCTAACCAACCTATCAAACATGTTTTCCCATTTATAATCCACTAGACCAAATGGGACCCGTTGTGTCCCGTACCCTCAATGTGCGGTTGCGGGGGGGGGGGGGGGGGGGGGGGGGGGTGGTGGCCTGCGGCGTCACACACACACACTAACCACCCCCCACACATACACACTCTAACCACCCCCCTCGCCCCACACACACACTAACCTTGATATTATATTAATATTATTAATTACCTTTTACCCCATCACCAGCCCTATCCACTCACGCATGGCCCCCAACTCACAGGTGCAGCTAGAGAGGGAGAAGGAGGGGGTAGAGAGGGCAGAGAGAGAGAGAGAGGGCAGAGAGAGAGTCAGAGAGGGCATAGGTCAGCGAGACAGACGGCAGGGACAGAGAGGGTAGAGACAGAGGGCAGAAGCAGAGAGGGGGCGGAGAGAGAGGGGGATAGGGGTGTGGGGGAGGGGTGGGGGGGTTTGGAGGGATGGCTGTGTGGGTGGTGGCGTTGGGCGGGGGGGGGTGACGTGGGGGTGTCTGGGCGGTGGGGTTGTGGGGGAGAGGGGGGTGTGGGAGAGGGGTGTGTATAGGCAGGGGGAGGGTTATGAGGGGTGTGTGGGAGGGAGGGGTATGGGGGGAGGGGTGGGGGCAGGGGGGGAGAGAGCTCGGTGAAAAGACAGGAGAAGAGCCATGGGGCAGAGTGCGGTATCACGGGGGAGGGGGGGAAGGAGCCAGCGAGGGGGACCAGAGGGGATGGGGTTGGGGTGCGATGGGGACACATAGCAGGCGCTGGTCGCTTCATTGGTCGTTATCCTCCGCTGGGATCAGAGTCTCTGCTTTCCGTTTGGCGACATTGGTGCCGTCTCCGAGCTGGCCGGGCTGTGTTGGGTCGGGTCGTGTTGGGCCGGGTCGGGCCGTTTCCAGTCCCTCCATCCAGAGCCTCCCGCAGCTGCGGTAAATACGGGATGGCGCAGGAAGGGGCGGACCGCAGAGTGACAGTAGAAGGGACTAATCCGCGCGGCGCTGAATGGCGAATGCGCGGTTTTTAAGATATTTAAACCTCGATATCTCTTACCAGCTTCCACAGATCGGAACGAAACTTGGTACAATCACAGCATAGAAGAACTGGAGCTGGAGAAAAATCGTAGCACTATCTTGTTGTGCTATTGCGCAAAAAGAATAACCGGCAAACCGGAAGATCACAAGATCAGTGTTTTAGTTATGTGTAGATAGATTTTGACTCTGTCCAATGCTGCCATTATTTTTCAAGTGCCCTATTACCATTTTGATAATTCTAGATTACAGCATTTCCCCTTCTAATGCCAGGTTAGCTCATTGGTTTTCTCCTTCCCTTCATTAGCAATGTGTGAATGTTTCTCTGAGGAATTGGAGCTTTGTTGCAGTAAGCATAGGAGTGGGTTGTAAGCTGAGCCTTGGACGAGTCACTGGCGGAAGTTGTTGGTGCTGGTTGAATGGAAATTGTCTGGTGGAAATTGTTGTCTGCATTTGAACTTCAATCGTAGAAAACAAATAATGCAGCAGAAGCAGGAATCCAAATTAGAAACTCTGGAAGAACTTAACCAGTCAAGCAGCCTGTGAGGAAACTCTAGGTCCTGGAGCTCCACTCTGCACTTAACAAGTTCATTGTTGATCTTTGTGAATGGTGTGTTGCAGTGTGTTACACAGTATAAGAATATGTTCCAATGTTTGTCAAAGAAACAGAATCAGATAAAAATGGGTTAGGGTTAAGGTGAGCAAAATTGCATTCGGATTGCATTAGGAAGGGTGATTTTAACAAGGATTATAAAGAAGGAAAAGGCAACCGTTTAAGGAGGATAAACATCAGCCAAATCTTATGTTCAGGAGAACTGCTGATGTATAATCGAAATAAAGTGTAAAAGATAGACAAAAATACTGGAGTAACTCAGCGGGTGAGGCAGCATCTAATGGAGAGAAGGAATAGGCAACCCGAAACGTTGCCTATTCCTTGAAGGGTCTCGAGCCGAAACGTCGCCTATTCCTTCTCTCCTTAGATGCTGCCTCACCGGCTGAGTTACCCCAGCATTTTTGTCTACCTTCAATTTTTCCACCATCTGCAGTTCTTTCTTAAACAAAGCGTAAAAGATGTTCATTGCTAGTTTTATTTTTTGATTGGCTGAAGTTGACTTTTTCTCTAACCATCTCTTGTCATTTCATGCTGTCGGTTATGTGGATGGTGGGGTGGGCAGATGAGGTGCATGACCACTGAGAGTTGCTGGTCATTCTGGGGCCCTTTGAGCATTGGAGTATTCTGGATACAAGCAAGTAGATATTACTTCTGGAGATAGACACAAAAAGCTGCAGTAACTCAGCGGGTCAGACAGCATCACTGGAGAAAAGGAATAAGTGAGGTTTTGGGTCGAGACCTTTCAGACTTCTGCAGTTCAGTTCACAGGTTTGGTTTCCTGAAATCAAGGATGTTAATGCAGGACTGAAGCATTTGAGAGGTCAATTCTGTAGAAAGATATAATTTGGTATTTAGTGGAAACGTGATATGGGTCAAAGTGAAAAGAGGTCTTTTAACATGGAATACCAAAAATATATGAGGTGAAGACATAAACTGCTAGAGAACATGGATATGTGACGTCTCGGGTCAGGACACGCTTCATTCATGTATTCATGTTCTCCACAGCTGCTGCCTGACTCACTGAGTTACTCCAGCACTGTGTCCATGTTCTCCACAGATGCTGCCTGACTCTGTGCTGGAGTAACTCACCTGTTTCTGCGCTGTATCTCTACACTAAACTAAACCAGCACATCCTTCCTCAGATATGGGGCCCAAAACTGCTCTCAATACTCCAAATGCAGTCTGACCAGTGCCTTATAAAGCCTCAGTATTACATCACTCTTTTTATATTCTAGTCCTCTCAAAATAAATTTGCATTTGCCTTCCTTACTACCGATTTGACTTGCACATTAACTTTTTGGGAATCCTGTACCAGCATTCCCAAGTCCCTTTGCACCTCTGATTTCTGAATTCTCTCCACATTCAGAAAATAGTCTACGCCTTTTTTCCTATCACCAAAATGCATGACTCCTCAATTGCTATGCTGCATTCCATCTACCATTTCTTTGCCCACTCTCCCAACCTGTCCAAGTCTTCTGCAGAGTCCCGGCTTTCCCTCCACCTATCTTCGCATCATCTGCAAACTTGGCCACAAAACTTTCATTCCTCTCATCCAAATCATTAATATACACGGTGAAGAGTAGCGGCCCCAGCACCGACCCCCTGAGGAACGCCGCTAGTCACTGGCAGCCAACCAGAAAAAGTCCCCTTTATTGCCACTCTTTGCCTTCTGCCACCCAGCCAACCTTTTATCCATGCTCGTATCTTCCGTCTGATACCATGGGCTCTCATCTTGTTTAGCAAACTGCTATTGACAAACTGGGCTGGTCCTGTTTGCCAGTATTTGGCCCATAACCATCATAAACCTCCTATCCACATCTCTGTCCAAATATATATTTTAAAGTCATAATTGCACCCGCCTCTGTAGCTTTCTCGGCATTCCAGATAATAACTACTCTGTGAGAAAATTGCCCCTGAGGTCTGTCTTAAATCTTTCCCCTCTTATGTTAGCCTATGCCATCTAGGCTTGATGAGGGCACGACAATAGACATTGTCTACATGGCCTTTAGTAAGGCCTTTGATTAGGTCCTGCATGGGAAGGTTAGAATAGATGGGGTCCAGGAAAAGCTACCTAGTTGGCTTGGTGATAGGAGGCATAGGGCAGTAGTGGAGGGTTGTCTTTCAGATTGGAGACCTGTTACCAGTGGCGTGCCGCAGGGATTGTTTGACCACTCACCACACTCTGTGTAAAGAAAAAACTTAACCCACACATCTCCTTTAAACATTGACCCTCTCATCTTAATGCTATGTTCTCTAGTATTAGCTTTTTTTCATTGTCTACCCTATCTAAGCTTATCATTATTTTATAGACTTCAGGTCTCCCTGCAACCTCCAACGCTCCAATCCCAAAACAATCCAAGTCTGTCCAACCTCTCCCAGTAGCTAATATCCCCTAATCCAGGCATCATTCTGGCAAACCTCCTCTGCTCCCACTCCAAAGATTTCATATCCTTCCTGTAATGGGATGAACGGGTCCATTTCAGAATGGCAGGCAGTGACTAGTGGGGTACTGCAAGGCTCGGTGCTGGGACCGCAGCTATTTACAATATACATTAATGATTTAGATGAAGGGATTAAAAGTGACATTAGCAAATTTGCAGATGACGCAAAGCTGGGTGGCAGTGTGAACTGTGAAGAGGATGCTAAGAGGATGCAGGGTGACTTGGACAGGTTGGGTGAGTGGGCAGATGCATGGCAGATGCAGATAATGTTGTTAAATGTGAGGTTATCCACTTTGGTGGCAAAAACAGGAAGGCAAATTATTATCTAAATCGGGTCGGCAACCTACGGCCCCCGGGCCAAATCTGGCCGGTAACCCAAAATCATCCTGCCCGCAGGCATATTCTTTTTCCCGTAATCATCCGGCCCGCAGACTTCTGTCATCTCCGGTACCTGGAAGGTGATTTTCGTACCGTGGGTCGGGTGAAACTCGCTGAAAAAGACTGAAATCCTGCTGCCCATCGCCCTGCGTGAGGCTGGGCTCCCCCACCCAGGCGCGGTGATGCAAGGAGGCCAATGCTGGCCGCCAAGCGTCGAGTTCTGGCTGTACCGCATCCTGCGCAAAGCCGCCGGCACGACCACGCATCTTCTGTGGCTGGGTTTCACTGTCAGGATCGGGGTTGTCAATAAGCCGGGGACGAGTGAGTGTGAGTATTTGAGTCACCGCCTTCAGGACAGAGCCAAGGCAATGGTCCGTAAGTACGCCATGTTCGTGAGTGCCCATAACTAGGGGCCAGTGCTCCAGGTGGCGTCCTCGAAGGGGCGGGATCTATGTTAACACGTGATTTGATGCCTGCCAGCCGGGACGGGATGGGGGCGGTATCCGTGTGTACAGGTGATAGATGTGGCACGCCATCCGCTCACAGACACGCGTCCCGGCCCCTATGCAGAACAAGGTTGCCGACCCCTGATCTAAATGGAGTCAAGTTGGGAAAAGGGTACGTGCAACTAGATCTGGGTGTCCTTGTTCACCAGTCATTGAAAGTAAGCATGCAGGTACAGCAGGCAGTGAAGAAAGCAAATAGCATGTTGGCCTTCATAACAAGAGAAGTTGAGTATAGGAGCAAAAAGTCCTGCAGTTGTACAGGATCCTAGTGAGACCACACCTAGAGTATTGTATGCAGTTTTGGCCTCCAAATTTGAGGAAGGACGTTCTTGCTATTGAGGGAGTGCAGGTTAGGTTCACCAGGTTAATTCCCAGGATGGCGGGACTGTCATATGTTGATAGAATGCAGCGGCTGGGCTTGTATACTCTGGAATTTAGAAGGATGAGAGGGCATCTTATTGAAACATATAAGATTATTAAGGGTTTGGACATGCTAGAGGCAGGAAACATGTTCCCGATGTTGGGGGTATCCAGAACCAGGGACCACAGTTTAAGAATAAGGGGAAAGCCATTTAGAACAGAGATGAGGAAAAACATTTTCACACAGAGAGTTGTGAGTCTGTGTAATTCTCTGCCTCAGAGGGCAGTGGAGGCCGGTTCTCTGGATGCTTTCAAGAGAGAGCTAGACAGAGCTCTTAAAGATAGCGAAGTCATGGGATATGGGGAGTAGGCAGGAACGGGATACTGATTGTGGATGATCAGTCATGATCACATTGAATGGCGGTGCTGGCTTAAGGGGCCGAATGGCCTACTCCTGCACCTATTGTCTATTGTCTATTATCTGCACACAATACTTCAAATGTGGTCTAACCAAATTCTATCAAAACTATGTAATGACTTCATGACTTGTACTCAATGGCCCAACCTATGAGAGCAAGAATATTATATGCCTTCTTTACCTCTCTATCTTCTTGTGTTGGTACTTTCAGGGCGTTATGGACCCCAATGGTATATCAATGGTGTTAAGGGTCATGCCATTAATTGTATATTTTCCCCTTACATTCAACCTCCCAAGTGCAGCAGCTTACATTTTAAACTGTGGCCAGCCTCCTTTCCCCCTTTTAGTCGCTCAGCTCCAGGATCTGTTGTCAAATTCAGTCTCCCATTCCCCATTCACCATTTCCTCTCGTTTCCTGTCCCTCTCCCTCATTATCTTACACTTCTCACCCTTTCTTTCATCTCCTGAATCCAAATAATGATCAACTGGGAAGGTGGACAGAGAAGTTGGAATTTAACTTAGACACGTGCAAAGTACTGCATTTTGTGAAGTTAAACGAGAGCAGAACATACACGAGAATGGCAGTGCCTGAGGAGTGTTGTTGAACTGACTCTCAATAACACTGACAGGCACTGCCAGTCACTGTCATTGTTCACCAGTAGACAGAGTTGTGAAGAAGGCATGTGCATGCAGGAATTGAGTACAAAAGTCAGGACATTCTGTTACACTTATACAAAACATCAGTTCGGCCACACATGAAGTATTGCCCAAAGTTCTACACAAATTATAAAGAGCATGATCAAATGGCCAAACAGCCTTCTGCTCCTATTTCTTGTGTTCTCTTGCAATACCAGATTATGTTTTCTTGGGGGTCGTAGTGGGTTATTTTCCAAGGAAAGGTTTGACAGGATAGGCTTGAATCCACTTGAGTTTTGGAGATAAGCAGGGATTAGACTAAAATACAAAACCTGGAGGGATCTTACTGGGGTGGATGAGGAGAGGAGGTTTGATTCAGTGGGGAAAATCTAGAACTTGGTCACTCATTCATAAGGAGTATGTTTATTTAAGGCTGAAATAAGGTAAACTGTTTTCTGAGGGCAATGAATCCTTATAACTCTCTTTGTCAAAGGGCAATGGAAGCAGAGTAATTATATACTTTTTAAGATGGGATTATTGAGATACTTGATAAGCAAGTCCCATGCAGGACCTAATGCAAGGTCTTACTAAAGGTTTCTACCAATAGATGACGATATGGAGTTGAGGTTGTAATCCAATCAGCTGATACCTTATTAAATTGCGGAGAAAGTTTGTGACAAGTTCATGATGCATTAGTGTGTACGTATTACAGCAGGAGCTTGTGTGCATATATTTTACTGAGTAGAATATACCAAGGTATTGATAGACACAAAATGCTACAGTAGTAACACAGCGGGTCAGGCAGCATCTCTGGAGAGAAAGAATGGCTGACATTTTGGGTCAGGACCCTTCTTCAGACTGCCAGTCTGAAGAAGGGTCCCGACCTGAAACATCACCCATCCTTTCTCTCCAGAGATGCTGCCTGACATGCTGAGTTACTCCAACACTTTGTGCCTAGATTTGGTATAAACTAGCATCAGCAGTTCCTTATTTCAATATCTGAGAACTAACGGCAGGGTTTTTTTTAATGTGAGGATGTAAAATGGGCTGCTGGAATGCTAGTGGAGGTGGTGTGAATTTGTAGAGTTATGGAGAGAGGGTGGAGACTGTGACTAGCTTTGAACTATTATAAACTCCAGGCTGAATCTTCTAACTGTTCTGTAATAACTCATTTTGTGCCTCATGATGTTTTCAGATGCTAATATTAATGAAAATTGCTCTCCTTGTTCAAATTGTATGTCAATCATGTCTCTCCTTTTGTGTTATAATGGTTCTTCGTTCTGAAATGACTGTCCGCTCTTTGTTGGGGAAGGAATGTGTCACAATTTTCATTCTTTCCAGTGCTGGCTGACATTTGCACCAGTTGCCGATCAGACCGCTCGCTATTTCCACATTTCCATGGATCAAGTCAATTGGTTATCGATGGTCTACCTTGTTGTTTCTATTCCATTTGGCTTTGGGACGACATGGATACTGGACACACTTGGACTTAAAACTTCAGTAAGTTTAGTTGTAAATCATTTTACGGCTGCCTTAGGTCATTTTAACATGTGTGCAACAACTTGGGCAGTCAATATTCACTCTCTACCCTCCACCATTGACTTCAATAAAACACAAGGCTTCGATTCAAACTTGCATAAAGGTGGGATTCAATCAGAAATTCAAAATGGTAACACAAGGGACACAAGAAACTGCATGCACCGGAATCTTGAGCAAAAAAACAAAGTGCTGGAGGAACTTAGCAGGTCAGGCAGGCTATGTAGAGGTAATTTAAAATTATATATTTTTCCTTGTCAATATTGCTAAAGGATTTAGTGAGACCAGTGATTTATTTTTGTTGATAATGAAACGGTCAGATTGATATCCATCGTGATTGATTTGTTTTGGGTCAGTTAATGTTTGCTCAGGGAGTTGCAACGTTATATGGGCACTTGGCATGATGCCATCCTCTTTAGAACTGCACTGAAACGCCAGCCTGGATTACATATTTGGCCCTTTAGATGGGGACTAGAACACTAATATGTTTGTGATTGCTAATTGACAAGGTCAGGTATGGTGTGCTGCTCCAGAAGGCATGTGGGATCTCAGGTGAGATGGCTCATTGGATCCAAAAATGGCTCGATGATCCGAGGCAGAGAGCAGAGGTTGAGGATGTATCTTATTGGAAATCTATGAATACTTTAGTACCACGGGATCAGTGCTGGCACCTCTGCTTTTTGTGATATGTGTCAACAACCTGAACGTGAATAAAGTCATAGAGAGTCATAGAGTAATACAGTGTGGAAACAGACCATTCAGCCCAACTTGCCCACACCGACCAACATGTCCCATCTACACTAAAGTCATAGAGTGATACATTGTGGAAACACCAACCGGCATGTCCCACCTACACTAGAGTCATAGAGTGATTCAGTGTGGAAACAGGCCATTCAGCCCAACTTGCCCCGGCCGACCAATTAGTCCCACCTGCCTGCATTTGGCCCATATCCCTCTTAACCTGTCCGATCCATGTCCCTGTCTAATTGCTTCTTAAACGTTGCATTAGTCCCTGCCTCAATTATCTCCTCCGGAAGTTTGTTCCATACACCTGTATGAAAAAGTCACCCCCTCAGATTCTTATAAAATCTATCCCCCTTCACCTTAAATCTATGTCCTCTGGTTCTAGATTCCCCAACTCTGGGCAAGAGACTGTGCGTTTACCTGATCTATTCCCCTCATGATTTTACACACCTCTATGAGATCACCCCTCATCCTCCAAGAATAGGGTCCCAGCCTACTCAACCTCACCCTATAGCTCAGACCCTCTGGTTCTGGCAACATAAATCTTCTCTGTTTAAGAAGGAACTGCAGATGCTGGAAAATCGAAAGTAGACAAAAGTGCTGGAGGGAGGAGGTAAAGCGACAAGTGTAGCATCTCTTGCGGTTGCAAGGGAAAGTGCCCGGGGAGGGGGTGGTGCGGGAGGGAAGGGAAGAATTGACTAGGGAGTTACCGCTCCCTCTGTAACTCCCTGGTCAATTCTATCCTTCCCTCCCGCAAGAGATGCTACACTTGTCGCTTTACCATTCAATACGACTCCATTCAAGGACCCAACCAGTCATTCCAGGTGCGACAGAGGTTCGCCTGCATCTCCTCCAACCTCATCTATTGCATCCGTTGCTCTAGATGTCAGCTGATCTACATCGGTGAGACCAAGCGAAGGCTTGGCGATCGTTTTACCGAACACCTCCGCTCGGTCTGCATTAACCAACCTGATCTCCCCGTGGCTCAGCACTTCAACTCCCCCTCCCATTCCGAATCCGACCTTTCTGTCCTGGGCCTCCTCCATGGCCAGAGTGAACACCACTGGAAATTGGAGTAACAGCACCTCATATTTATAAGGCTTATAAACTAATATAATATAAGGCTTATAAACTAAGGCAGTTTGCACCCTCGCGGCATAAACATTGACTTCTCCAATTTCCGGTAGCCCTTACTGTCTCCTCCCCTTCTCAGCTCTCCCTCAGCCCTCGGGCTCCTCCTCTTCCTTTCTCCTTTCTTCTCCCCGCCCCCCCCCCCCCCACCCTACATCAGTCTGAAGAAGGGTTTGAGCCCGATACGTTGCCTATTTCCTTCACTCCATAGATGCTGCTTCACCCGCTGAGTTTCTCCAGCACTTTTGTCTACCATAAATCTTCTCTGCACCCTTTCCAACCATCTTTCCTATAACATAGTGCCCAGTACTGAACACAATACTCTAAATGCGGCCTCATCAACATCTTGTATAATTGCAATGTGACCTCTCAACTTCTATACTCAATACTCTTGACTGTTGAAAGCCAATGTGCCAAAAGCGGTTTTGACCACCCTATCTACCTGTGAGACCACCTTCAAGGATCTATGTACCCACACTCTTAAATCCCTCTGCTCTACATTTCCCAGAGCCCTACCATTCACTGTGTTGATCCAGCCCATGTTAGACTTCCCAAAATACGACACCACACACTTCTCTGTATTAAATTCAGCCATTCCTCAGCCTACCTGGCCAACCGATCAAGATCCTGCTGCAAATGTTGACAACTATCTACAATACCACCCACTTTAGTATCATCTGCAAACTTGCTGCCCTGTACATTCTGATCCAAATCATTGATATAGATGACAAACAACAATGGGCCCAGCACTAAACACTGAGGCAGTGCTTCCACACCTCAACAAAAAAAATCCTGAAATAGAATCCCAATAAACCTTTGAGCGCCAAGCCAGCAGTTACCTTTTTACACCCCTTCGTGGGCCGGATGCGGAAATTTCCCGAAATTATTCAGTTTCCCAAAAAATACCCGAAGACAACCAGAATTTCCAGAATTTCGGGTAGTTTCCTTCAAAGTGGAAACACTGCCCTGAGGCACACCAATAAGTCACAGGCCTCCAGTCCGAGAAGCAACCTTCTAAAGAAGGATTTCAATCCCGAAATGTCACCCATTACTTCTCTCCAGAGATGCTGCCTGTCCCACTGAGTTACTCCAGCTTTTTGTGTCTATTTTCGGTTTAAACCAGCACCTGCAGTTCCTTCTTACACATTCCACCATCACCCTCTGCTTACTTCCATGAAGCCAATTTTCTATCCATTCAGCTATCCTTGGATCCCTTGCGATCTAACCTTCCAGTGCAGCCTACCATGTGGAACCTTATCGAATGCTTTGCTAAAATCCATGTGCGCAACACCTACAGCTCTGCCCTCATCAACCTTTTTGGTCACATCTTCAAAAAACTCAATCAGATTCATGAGACACAACGTCCACGAACAAAACCATGCTGAATATCCCTAATCAGTCCTTGTCCACATAAATGCATGTCTGTCCTAACCCTCAGAATACTCTCCAGTAACTTTCTACAACAGATGTTAAGCTCACTGGCTTATAGTTCCCAGCCTTTTCCCTGCACCCCTTAACCATATAACCATATAACAATTACAGCACGGAAACAGGCCATCTCGGCCTTACAAGTCCGTGCCAAACAATTATTTTCCCTTAGTCCCACCTGCCTGCACTCATACCATAACCCTCCATTCCCTTCTCATCCATATGCCTATCCAATTTATTTTTAAATGATACCAACGAACCTGCCTCCACCACTTCCACTGGAAGCTCATTCCACACCGCTACCACTCTCTGAGTAAAGAAGTTCCCCCTCATGTTACCCCTAAACTTCTGTCCCTTAATTCTGAAATCATGTCCTCTTGTTTGAATCTTCCCTATTCTCAAAGGGAAAAGCTTGTCCACATCAACTCTGTCTATCCCTCTCATCATTTTAAAGACCTCTATCAAGTCCCCCCTTAACCTTCTGCGCTCCAGAGAATAAAGACCTAACTTATTCAACCTTTCTCTGTAACTTAGTTGTTGAAACCCAGGCAACATTCTAGTAAATCTCCTCTGTACTCTATTTTGTTGACATCCTTCCTATAATTGGGCGACCAAAATTGTACACCACACTCCAGATTTGGTCTCACCAATGCCTTGTACAATTTTAACTTTACATCCCAGCTTCTATACTCAATGCTCTGATTTATAAAGGCTAGCATACCAAAAGCTTTCTTTACCACCCTATCTATATGAGATTCCACCTTCAAGGAACTATGCACGGTTATTCCCAGATCCCTCTGTTCAACTGCGTTCTTCAATTCCCTACCATTTACCATGTATGTCCTATTTTGATTTGTCCTGCCAAGGTGTAGCACCTCACATTTATCAGCATTAAACTCCATCTGCCATCTTTCAGCCCATTCTTCCAAATGGCCTAAATCACTCTGTAGACTTTGGAAATCCTCTTCATTATCCACAACTATCTTGGTATCATCTGCATACTTACTAATCCAATTTACCACACCTTCATCCCCTTCTTTATTCAGAGGCACAATATTACGAGTCCAGTCTTCTGACGACTCGTAAATCTCAGCCAGGGCTCTGCAATTTCCCCTCTAATTTCCCACAGTGTCCTCGGATTTATCTGATCAGACCCAGATTCAGCACCTCTTCGACTGTATTACTGTGCTCTCAAGACACTTCCATTGACTGCTCAGAGTTCCTCAGTCGTGTCTTTCTCCAGAGAAAAACAGAGGAGAAATACTCTTTGAGGACCTTGCCCATCTCCTGTGACTCCACACAGAGGTGATCATTTTGATTCCTGATGGGTCCCACTATCTCTCTGGTCACCCTTCTTTCCTTTATGTACATAAAATCTCTTGGGGTTATCCTTAATGGTATCTGCAGAGCTATCTACCAGAGCTATCTCCTTAGTTCACAAAACTCTTCTGCCCATAAACATGATCCTAAGTGCCGATACCTGTCCCATGCCGTCTTCTTACTCTTGTCCAAAGCCTCAATTTCCCTCGGCAGCCAAGCTTCCTTGCCCTTCACTCTAACAGGGATGTGCATATCCTGAGCTCTTGCCAGCACAGTTTTAAAAACGTCCCACTCCTCTAATCATCTTGAGCGAGTCCCTCTCTCATACCGTCAAAGTTGCCCTTACCCCAATTTAGCATTTTAACCCGTGGGCCCTATCCATAACTATCTTAAACGTAATTGAACAGTGGTCACTGGTCGCAAAAGGCTCCTCAATGAACACTTCATCCACTTGCCCCTCCCAATTTCCCAAGACTAACATGTAATGTAGGCCGAAGATAGACACAAAAAGCTGGAGTAACTCAGCGGGGCAGGCAGCATCTCTGGAGAGAAGGGATTGGTGACGTTTCGGGTCGAGACCCTTCTTCAACTCGAAACGTCACCCATTCTCTCCAGAGATGCTGCCTGTCCTGATGAATTACGCCAGCTTTTTGTGTCTATCTTCGGTATACACCAGCATCTGCAGTTCCTTCCTAAGGCCCTGTCCCACTTTCCCGCATTACTCACAAACTCTCGGTGTTCAAAAGGGAACTGCAGATGCTGGAATATCGAAGGTACACAAAATTGCTGGAGGAACTCAGCGGGTGCAGCAGCATCTATGGAGCGAAGGAAATAATTTCCTTCGCTCCATAGATGCTGCTGCACCCGCTGAGTTCCTCCAGCAATTTTGTGTACACTCACAAACTCTCCCGAGTTTTCCCCTTGATTCGAACTCGGGGAATGTCGGGTAATGTCAGTAGCGAGCTCGTAGGAGTCCGTAGATGTTTTGTAGGGGCTCGTAACGCCAGCCATAGGAACTCGGGGCATCCGGTAAGTCGGCACTTTTTTTCAACATGTTGAAAAATGTCCACGAGTTTAAAAAAATTGCCCCGAGTACCTAAAAATGGCTATTACCGTAATTCCCTGAGTTCGAATCAAAGGGAAAACTCTGGCGAGTTCGTGAGTAACTCGGGAAAGTGGGACAGGGCCTTCACACATGTAGTGTAGGCCCCTCAATATTGCTGGAAAAACTCTCCTGAGCACTTTTGACAAATTGCACTCCGTCTGAACCTTTCACATTATGATATTCCCAGTCAAAATCCCTGACTACAACAACCTTATTTGACTTGCAGCTGTCTGCAATCTCTTGGCATATTTGTTCTTCTAATTCCTGTTGACTATTCGGGGGTTTGTAGTACGCACCAACAAGGTGATCATCCCTTTCTTGTTCCTCAGCTCCACCAATATAGCCTCACTAGATGAACCATCGGTAATGTCACCTCTGACCACTGAGTGACATCCTCCTTAACAAATAACTCACCCCTCTCCTCTTTTACCCTCATCCCTGTCTCTCCTGAAGCTCCTGTACCCCAGAACATTGAGCTGCCAGTCCTGCCCCTCTCTTAACCAATGTCCCAACCTACCTATCCATGCCCTAAGCTCATCTGCCTTAACCGTCAGGCCCCTTGTATTTAAACCAACCCTCCTTCCTCGCTCTCTGCCTATTCTGTCCTCTAAACTTTCTCTTATCACCCTCCAAACGAACGTCTAACCTCTCATCTGCCTCTGTTGTGTATAAGATCCCACCGCACCCCCACTATCAATCTAATTTAAACCCACCCATATAACATTAGCAAACCTACCTGCCAGGATATTGGTACCCCTCCAGTTAAGGTACAACCCATCCCTTTTGTACAGGTTACCCCTGCCCCAGAAGAGATCCCAATGGTCCAGAAATCTAAATCCCTGCACCAACTCCTCAACCACACATTCATCTCCCCTATCTTCCTGTTCATACCCTCACTAGCACGAGGCACTGGAAGTAATCCAGAGATAACCACACTTGCGATCCTGCTATTCAATCTTTTACCTAACTCCCTATACTCATGCAGCAGAATCTCCTTCCTTTTCTTACCTATATCGTGTGTACCAACATGCACTAAAGCTTCTGACTGCTCCCCCTCCTCTTTGAGGATGTCACACAACCGCTCCAAGATGTCCTGGGACGTGGCACCAGGGAGGTAGCACAACATCCTAGAGTTTCCACTGCTGCCACATTATCTCCTTTCTACACCCCGAACTGGTGTATGGCCAGTGAGGGAGGCTGTCGCCATGAGAGGTGTTATGCACAGTGAGAGAGGATGTCACCATTAGTGCTAGGAAAGAACTGCAGATGCTGGTTTAAAGATGCTCAAGAAGAGTCTCAACCTGAAATGTCACCCATTCCATAGAAACATAGAAAATAGGTGCAGGAGGAGGCCATTTGGCCCCTCGATCCTGCCCCGCCATTCATTGTGATCATGGCTGATCATCCAAAATCAGTAACCTGTGCCTGCCTTCTCCCCATATTCCTTGATTCCACTAGCCCCTAGAGCTCTAACTAACTCTCTTTTAAATGCATCCAGTGAATTGGCCTCCACTGCCCTCTGTGGCAGAGAAATCCACAAATTCACAACTCTCTGGGTGACTTTTTTTCTCATCTCAGTTTTAAATGGCCTCCCATTTAATCTTAGACTGTGGCCCCTGGTTCTAGACTCCCCCATCATTGGGAACTTTTTTTCCTGCATCTAGCTTCTCCAGTCCTTTTATAATTTTATACGTTTCTATAAGATCCATTCTCATCCTAAATTCCAGTAAATACAAGCCTTGTCTTTCCAATCGTTCCTCATATGACAGTCCCACCATCCCGGGAATTAACCTTGTGAACCTACGCTGCACTGCCTCAATAGCAAGGATCTTCCTCAAATTAGACCAAAACTGCACACAATACTCCAGATGTGGTCTCACCAGGTCCTGTACAACTGCAGAAGGACTTCTATACTCAAATCCTCTCGTTATGAAGGCCAATTAGCTTTCTTCACTGCCTGCTGTACCTGCATGTTTACTTTCAGTGACTGGTGTACAGGAACACCCAGGTCTCGTTGCACTTCCCTTTGTCCTAATCTGACACCATTGAGATAATAATCTGCCTCCTTGTTCTTGCTGCCAAAGTGGATAACCTCACATTTATTTATGTTATACTGCATCTGCCATGCATTTTCCCCACTCACTCAACCTGTCCAAGTCACCCTGCAACCTCCTAGCATCCTCTTCGCAGTTCACACTGCCAGCCAGCTTTGTGTCATCTGCAAATTTGCTAGTGTTACTTTTAATCCCATCATCGAAATCATTAATATAGTAAATAGTTGCGTCCCAGCACCGAGCCTTACGGCACTCCACTCGCCACTGCCTGCCGTACTGACAGAGACCCGTTTATTTCTACTCTTTTGCCTGTCTGCCAAACAAATTCTCTATCCATGCCAATACCCTACCCCATATACCATATTTTGCTCATTAATCTCCTGTGTGGGATCTTATCAAAGGCTTTCTAGCTCCACTGGCTCTCCTTTATCCATTTTACTTGTCACATGCTCAAAAAATTCCAGAAGATTAGTCAAGCAGGATTTCCCCTTTATAAATCCATGTTGACTTGGACCAATCCTTTTACTGCTATCCAAATGCACCGTTATTACTTCTTTAATAATTGACTCCAGCATCTTTCCCACCACCGATGTCAGGCTAACTGGACAGTAATTCCCCTTTTTCTCTCTCGCTTCTTTTTTGAAAAGTGGGATAACATTAGCTTCCCTCCAATCCACAGGAACTGATCCTGAATCTATAGAACATTGGGAAATGATCACCAATGCGTCAACAATTTCTAGAGCCACCTCCTTGAGTACCCTGGGATGCAGACCATCAGGCACTGGGGATTTATCAGTCTTCAGTCTCATCAGTCTACCCAATACTATTTCTTGTCCAATGCAAATTTATTTTAGTTCCTCAGTCTCCCTAGATCCTCTGTCCTCTAGTGCATCTGGGAGATTGTTTGTGTCTTCCTTAGTGAAAACAGAACCAAAGTACCTGTTCAACTCTTCTGCCATTTCCTTGTTCCCCATAACAATTTCACCTGGTTTCTGCTTTCAAAGGACCCACATTTGTCTTTACTAATCTTTTTCTCTTAACATATCTAAAGAAGCTTTTACTATCCTTCGTTATATTCTTGGCCAGCTAACACTCGTACTTTATCTTTTCACCCCGTATTGCCCTTTTTGTTACCTTCTGATGTTCTTTGAAAGTTTCCCAATCCTCTGGCTTCCCGCTACTCTTTGCAATGTTATGCACCGTTTATTTTAGTTTTATTCCATCCCTAACTTCCCTCGTCAGCCACGATTACCTCTTACTCCCTTAGAATGTTTCATCCTCTATGGAATGAAATGATCCTGCATCTTCTGGATTATGCCCAGACATTCCTGCCATTGCTGTTCCACCATCATTCCTCCTCGGATCCTTTTCCAGTCGACCTTGGCCAGCTCCTCTCTCATGCCTTCATAGTCCCCTTTGCTCAACTGCAACTCTGACACTTCTGATTTAACCTTCCTCTCATATTATGCTCACTACCTCCTAGTGGTTCCTTTACCTTGAATTCCCTTATTAAATCTGGTTTATTAGACAACACTAAATCCAGAATTGCCTTCTCTCTGGTAGGCTCCAGTACAAGCTGGCACTCTACAAACTCACTTTCTTGGGGTCCCGAACCAACCTGATTTTCCCAGTCTGCCTGCATATTGAAATCTCCCATAACCACAGTGGCACATTACCTTTGTTACATGCCAATTTTAACTCCTGCTGCAACCAACATATCCAGGCTACTGTTTGGGGGGCTGTAGATGACTCCCATTAGTGTCTTCGTACCTTTACAATTCCTCAATCCACAGCGACTCTACATCGGCAGTCCCTATGTCACCCCTCGCAAGGGACTGAATTTCTTCCCTCACCAACAGAGCTACCCCACCTCCTCTACCCACCTGCCTGTCCTTTCTATAGGACGTATAACCCTGAAATATTCAGTTCCCAGTCCTGATCCTCCTGCAGCCCTGTCTCTGTAATCCCCACAATGTCATATCTACCAATATCTAACTGAGCCTCAAGCTCATCCACTTTACTTCTAATAATTCACGCATTCATATATAATACTTTTAATCCATTACTCACCTCACCTTTCACATCAATTCCTATTTCACTTGGCCATACTCTCCTATCCCTTTGTGAGCTTTCTGCCCCATTAATTCTGGTGTCTTTCTTAACTTTTCCAATACTCTCTTTCCCTTTAACTCCATCCTTGTATTTCCAATTTGCCTCCCCCTCCTCACTATTTAGTTTAAACCCACCCGTGTAGCAGTGGCGAACCTGCCTGCCAGAATGCTGGTCACCCATCTGTTAAGGTGCAACCCGTCCCTTTTGTACAATTCACCCTTGCCCCAAAACAGATCCCAGTGGTCTAAGAATCTAAATCCTTGCCCCCTGCACCAGCTCCTCAGTCACTCATTCAGATCTGCTATCTCCCTGTTCCTGCTCTCACCAGCACGAGGTACTGGAAGCAAACCAGAGATAACCACCATATAACCATATAACAATTGCAGCACGGAAACAGGCCATCTCGGCATTTCTTGTCCGTGCCGAACACTTATTCTCCCCTAGTCCCATCTACCTGCACACATAACCCTCCATTCCTTTCCCGTCCATATACCTATCCAATTTATTTTTAAATGATAAAATTGAACCTGCCGCCACCACTTCCACTGGAAGCTCATTCCACACAGCTACCACTCTCTGAGTAAAGAAGTTCCCCCTCATTTTACCCCTAAACTTCTGTCCCTTAATTCTCAAATCATGTCCTCTTGTTTGAATCTTCCCTACTCTCAATGGAAAAAGCTTATCCACGTCAACTCTGTCTATTCCTCTCATCATTTTAAAGACCTCTATCAAGTCCCCCCTTAACCTTCTGCGCTCCAAAGAATAAAGACCTAACTTGTTCAACCTTTCTCTGTAACTTAGTTGCTGAAACCTAGGCAAAATTCTAGTAAATCTCCTCTGTATTCTCTCTATTTTGTTGACATCTTTCCTATAATTTGGCGACCAAAATTGTACACCATACTCCAGAATAGGCCTCACCAATGCCTTGTACAATTTTAACATTACATCCCAACTTCTATACTCAATGCTCTGATTTATCAATGCCTGTACACCAAAAGCTTTCTTTACCACCCTATCTACATGAGATTCCACCTTCAGGGGACTATGCAGTTATTCCTAGATCCCTCTGTTCAACTGCATTCCTCAATTCGCCACCATTTACCATGTACGTCCGATTTTGATTTGTCCTGCCAAGATGTAGCACCTCACACTTATCAGCATTAAACTCCATCTGCCATCTTTCAGCCCACTCTTCCAAATGGCCTAAATTTCTCTGTAGACTTTGAAAATCTACTTAATTATCCACAACACCACCTATCTTAGTATCATCTGCATACTTACTAATCCAATTTACCACACCATCATCCAGATCATTGATGCATATGACAAACAACAGTGGACCCAACACAGAGGCACCCCACTAGTCACCGGCCTCCAACCTGACAAACAGCCATCCACCATTACTCTCTGGCATCTCCCATTCAGCCAAAGGCCTTACTGAAGTCCATATAGACAACATCCACCACTTTACCCTCATCAATTTCCCTAGTAACATCTTCAAAAAATTCAAGAAGATTAGTCAAACATGACCTTCCAGGCACAAATCCATGTTGACTGTTCCTAATCAGACCCTGTGTATCCAGATGCTTAAATATATTATCTCTAAGTATCCTTTCCATTAATTTGCCCACCACTGACGTCAAACTACCAGGTCTATAATTGCTAGGTTTACTCTTAGAACCCTTTTTAAACAATGGAACAACATGCGCAGTACGCCAATCGTCCGGCACCATTCCCGTTTCTAATGACATTTGAAATATTTCTGTCATAGCCCCTGCTATTTCTTCACTAACTTCCCTCAATGTCCTAGGGAATATCCTGTCAGGACCTGGAGACTTATCCACTTTTATATTTTTCAAAAGTGTCAGTACTTCCTCTTCTTTGAATCTCATAGTTTCCATAGCTACTCTACTTGTTTCCCTTACCTCGCATAATTCAATATCCTTCTCCTTGGTGAATACCAAAGATAGACCGCCTAATGGGGAGCTGATAGCTGTCCACTCTGACTCTCTAATGGACCAATTTTATCCCTCGTTATCCTTTTACTATTAATATAGCTGTAGAAACCCTTTGGATTTACTTTCACCTTACTTGCAAAAGCAACTTCATATCTTCTTTTAGCTTTTCTAATTTCTTTCTTAAGATTCTTTTTACATTCTTCATACTCCTCAAGCACATTTACTCCATGCTGCCTATAATTATTGTAGATCTCTCCCTTTTTCCGAACCGTGTCCAATTTCCCTTGAAAACCATGGCTCTTTCCAATTATTACTATTTCCAGGGACATAAAGATTCTGTACTCTTAAAAGTTCACCTTTAAATGTCCTCAATTTCTCTTCTACATCCTTCCCATAAAACAAAATGTCCCAATTCACTCCTTTTAAATCCTTTCGCATCTCCTCAAAGTTAGCCTTTCTCCAATCAAAAATCTCAACCCTTGGTCCAGTTCTGACCACCTCCATAATTATATTGAAACTAATGGTATTGTGATCACTGGACCCGAAGTGCTCCCCAACACACCTCCGCCACCTGACCTGTCTCATTTCCTAACAGGAGGTCCAGCAATGCCCCTTCTCTAGTAGGTACCTCGATGTATTGCTGCAAAAAACTATCCTGCACACATTTTACAAACTCCAAATCATCCAGCCCATTTACAGAATGTGTTTCCCAGTCTATGTGTGGAAAATTGAAATCTCCCACAATCACTACCTTGTGCTTACTACTAATATCTGCTATCTCCTTACATATTTGCTCTTCCAATTCTCGCTCCCCATTAGGCGGTCTATAATACACCCCTATAAGTGTTGCTACACCTTTCCCATTTCTCAGTTCCACCCAAATAGCCTCCCTGGACGAGCCCTCAAACTATCCTGCCAAAGCACTGCTGTAATATCTTCCCTGACAAGCAATGCAACACCTCCACCTCTTGCCCCTCCAATTCTATCACACCTGAAGCACCAAAATCCTGGAATATTTAGTTTCCAATCACAGCCATCCTGCAACCATGTTTCACTAATCGCCACAACATCATACTTCCAGGTGTCAATTCACCTTGGAGGTCCTGCTTTTCAGACTTCCGAGCTCTCCAAAGTCACGCTGCAGAATCTCTTTCCTCTTTTTCCCGACGTCATTTGTGCCGACATGCACTACCACTTCCAGCTGCTCACCTTCACCCTTGAGTATGCCGTGACGTCCTGGATCCTGGCACCAGGGAGGCAACACACCATCCTTGAATCCCTCCTGTTGCCGCAGAAACCTCTGTCTGTACCTCTCACGATGGAGTCCCCGACTACCACGTCTCTGCCTGACGTCTGTCTCTTAGCCTTTACTTAAGCGCCATGTTTTGACTCGCAGACCTGTCGGCCGCTTATACTGGCAGTTCTTCTGTCCAGACAGATTCCAATAGGTGAACCTGTTTTCCAGAGGTACTTCCCCGGGGTCTCCCGTACTCCAAGCTTCCTTCCCTTCCTCATCGTCACCCACCTTCTCTCTTCCGGTATCTTCGGTGTGACGATCTCACTGTAGGTCCTGTCCAGGAAACTCTCATTTTCCCGGATGATCCTGAGGTCATCCAGTTGCTTCTCCAGTGCCCCAACACGGTCCTTCAGGAGCTGAACCTGGACACACTTTCCACAGTTGTGGCAGCCAGAGGCACCAGCTGAGTCCCTCACCTCCAACATCCTGCAAGCATCACACTGAATCAGCTTCCCTGTTATTTCTTCACTGCGTCTCACCCTCTCGAACTTTTGGCGTAGACTCCTCCCTCAGCCTCCTCGCCGAAGACTCTCGTGAATGGCGCGCACTTTTTCTCATGAAGCACTTCCCTCGACAAGGCTGCTCTCCTAGATTGTTGTGCACAGTGAGAGAGGATGTCACCATTACAGGTGTTATAACCGGTGAGGGAAACTGTAGAAGGTTACAGCAAGATATAGATCAATTGGAAGGTTAAGTGGAGCATTGGCAGACAGAATTCAAAGACAGACACAAAAAGCTAGAGTGACTCAGTGGGACCGGCAGCATCTCTGGAGAGAAGGAGTAGGGTTGAGACCCTTCTTCAGACTTCAGAATTCTTCAGATTTCAATCCTGACAAATGTGAGGTTGTACATTTTGAAAAGTCATGTTGGACAAATGTAAGAGGCACTAGGTTTAAGTGAGAGGAAGGAGTTTTAAAGAGGATATGAGAGGTAGATTTTGTTTACACGCTGAGTGGCTGATATCTGAAGAGCTCTATCAGTTATAGTTACAATATTTAAGAGGCAAAGCATAGAAGGATATGGTGCGAATGCAGGAGAGTGGAATAGTGTCGCTGGGCTAAAAGGTCGGCATGGACGTGATAGGCCGAAAGGCCAGCTTCTCTGATGACGGACTCTACAATTCACAGTCGCCCCTGCCCACAGAATGACCAATGTGAGTGAGCTGTTTTAAAAATACTAATGCCAATACATATATTAAATTTAGTAGTGAAAGATTTGTATTCATCAGTTCAAATGGTAAACAAATCTTCCAATATATATGGACGTAGAAACAATAAATGACCCGGAATTAATAGTTTAATATTCCCTTCTATCTAATCTTCTGCACTGTAGTTGATCCTGAGCTCATGGCTGAACTTGGCTGGCTGTATAGTGCAATTGTTGAGTGTTGCATTCTTCGTACCCAAAGACAGCTGGAAATTTCCACTCCTGATGGTGGGTCAGAGTTTCGGTGCATTCGCACAGCCTTTGGTTCTTTTTTCTCCAACAAAGGTGGCAGCTCTTTGGTTTCCAGAGCATCAAAGAGCTACAGCAAACATGATTTCATCAATGGGTGAGTGGTTTGGATTAGAATAAATGCCAATACATCTTTCAAAAAATGGCGGTGCTTCCACTATGGACGATATTTTATGATTAGCGAAGCAGCTGGGGAAAGGCACGGTTTCTGTTTCCAAGTGCAATAATAGGCATGTCTGATCCTGGGTCTTAATAAGATGACAAAAAGCAAGCTTGTTAGAGCTTCCAAAACTGTGTTATTCTATTTGAGTATTGTAGTACCAGGGGGAGATCCGAAGATGGATTGGGAAAGGTACACAGTTGCCATGCCAGCCAACTTCTCCAATTTCTTGTGTAGCAAGGAACTGCAGATGCTGGTTTAAACCAAAGATAGACACAAAAAGCTGGAGTAACTCAGTGGGTCAGAGAAAAGAAAGGTGATGTTTCGGGTCGAGACCCTTCTTTAGACTGAGAGTCAGGGGAGACGGAGACATAGAGATAAGGAAGCGTAAGGTGTGACAATGTGACATCATAAGAGATGAATGTCAAGAAAAATGTAAAATAGATCACTGTTAGCTAGGAGAAGTGACATCGAAGCATACAGAGATAAAATTTAATCGGGGGTCAGTCAGACGGGTTGGAGAACTAAGAAGGGGTAGGGATGGAGGGAGAGGGAAAGCAAAGGTTACTTGAAGTTAGAGAAGTCAATATTCATACTGCTGTGTTATAAACTGCCCAAGCAAAATATGCTGTTTCCCCAATTTGTACCTGGCCGCACTCTGACAATGGAGGAGGCCCAGGACAGAAAGGTCAGTGTGGTAATGGGAGGGGGAGTTAAAGTGTTTGGCAACCAGGAGATCAGGTAGGTTTAGGCAGACTGAGAGGAGGTGTTCAGTGAAATGATCACCTAGCCTGCGCTTTGATATATAAGAGTCCAAACCTGGAACATCGGATACAGTAGATGAAGTTGGAGGAAGTGCAAGTGAAACTCTGCCTCATCTGAAAGGACTGTCACGGTCCTTGAACGGAGTCGAGGGAGGAGGTATAGGGGCAGGTGCATCTCCAGACGGTGATATAGAGAGATATGGAACAAATGAATGAAAGATATGCAAAAAAGTAACGATGATCTTGTGGGGTCGGTGATAATGAATTATACAGACAGTGGAACTCACCAAGGTGACTGTGAAACAATGACTAGGGTGGGAGAAGGATGGAGAGAGAGGGACAGGTGTTGCATCTCCTAAGGTTGCAGGGGAAAGTTCTCACCCGAACCCACCCCCTCCCCAGGCGCTTCCCACTCAAAGCACCCCCCTTCGTTGTACTATTTTCACTGTCGTCTTGGTGAGTTCCATTGCCAACATTGGACTCTTTCCTTGATCTTCATTACTTTTTGCATATCTTTCATTTATTTGTTCTATATCTCTATATCACCGTCTATATCTCTCGTTTCCCTTTCCTCAGACTCTGTCTGAAGAAGGGTCTCGACCTGAAACGTCGCCTATTCTTTTTCTCCAGAGATGCTGTCTGATTTGCTGAGTTACTCCTGCTTTTTGTGTCTATCTTCTCCAATTTCTTCTTTGCTTTCAGCTATCATTTAGAATTTGATTCATACTGTTGCTTTCTGCTCTCTCTGGTCAAAACCACTTTTGCACAAGCTATACAAAGTCTCTTGTTTATCTAGTGTAATATGTGAGAAAGAGAATTTGTTTCCAGTGTAAGTATTAAACGTTTCTCTGAAATTGAAGTTTTCATGTTTATGTATGTTCTGGCACAAGCACTGTATTTGCAAATGAGTAACTTGCAAATGGTTTTCCTTTCTCTTTCACAGGAATAGTCATTTATGTAGTTAGATTAATGCTCAACTTAAAATGCGGAATAGAAAACTCCAAACATAAACTGCTAATAGGTTCACTTGAGATAGTAACTGTCTTCGTACAATTAATTGTAATGTGACAATTGTTTTTTTTTCCTGGCAATCTAGCCAATCCGTTGGGTATTCTGTTTGCCAACATCCTTTCTCCACTACTGATGAAGGATCCATCTTCAATGCCGGTGCTGGTAAGCAGTGATGGAACATTTTAATACTGAGTACACTTTGCCATATTCCAGAGGATAAATGAGGGAAATGACCCAATGTGTTCCACTTGCAGCTGGGTGTCTACATAGTTCCTGCAGTGATTGCCTGTCTTCTTACAACAATCGGCATTCGGGAAACGGTCCCTCCAACACCACCTTCTGCAGGTGCTGCCAACTCTACCTCAGAGCCGTTTTTTACAGGGATCGGGATGGTAAGGACTCAATCTCTGTTGTTTTACATGACAGTTTCTTACAGGGCTGTTATGAACTAACAATGCTTGTAGTTCAGATATAGTTTAAATGAGTTCGGCACTTTGCGAGTACATGCAGTATTGTATAGGAAGGAACTCCAGATGCCGGTTTAAACTGAAGATAGACACAAAAAGCTGGAGTAACTCAGCGGGACAGGCAGCAGCATCTCTGGAGAGAAGGAATGGGTGACGTTTCTGATCGAGACCCTTCTTCAGACTGGTTAAGGATAAGGGAAATGAGAGAAATAGACGATGATGTGGAGAAATAAAGAACAATGAATAAAGGATATGCAGAATAGTAATGATAATAAAGAAATCAGGCCATTGTGAGCTGTTTGTAGGGTGAAAACGAGAAGCTGGTGCAACTTGGGTGGTGGAGGGATAGAGAGAGGGAATGCCAGGCCCAGGGGCGGAAATCACTATTAAAACATGGGGGGGGGACACAATTATTTGGCCGCCGTATACATACATACATACACGCACGCACGCACGCACACACACACACACACACACACACACACACACACACACACACACACACACACACACACACACACACACACACACACACACGCGAGGCTTCGGCCGTGGGCCTTGTGGACGGTAACATCGGGAGCTGACCTGGTTGGTGACCGACTCTAAACTCCAGCAACAGCAGCTTCATCCGCCCCGAATCGTGGGGCTTAAATCGGCCAGTTTGCGGGGCCTTTCATCGCCTGGCGCGGCTTAAAATCAGCCGGCGGGGACTTCAACATTGGGAGCCTCGATGCAGCAGTTTGATTTTAAACCACACCGGGCGATGAAAGGCCCCGCGAACGGGCTGATTCAGCCCTTAGAAAGCATCTGAAACCTTTGATCTACAAATGTGATAAATAATTGCTCAAATGTGATAAATAACACTAAAAAATAAAACTGAAGCAAATAAAGGCAAACAGAAGAACCAACCTTGGAGGGGGGAGAGAGAGATGGGAAAAACATGCTAAATAACGTGAGTAAGCCAGCCAGGAAACCCATTCGACCGGATTCCTTAATGACCTGACACGTTTAAATCTCTCCCATCTAATTAGTTCAAATAGTAATTGTACCCACATCAGACAGCTTTGGGAGGTCAAAATACAATTGGTGACACATCGTGTTAATGTGGTGTTAATAGAGACATTTAACAAGCGCTTAACGGTGACACCCCACAATCTCGCAGAAAGCAGACATTTTAATAGTTTTTTTTCACTGAATTTCAAAATCCGGTTTACAAAACATGGGGGGGGATTGTCCCACACCTCCCAAAATATGGGGGCGTCATGTCCCCCCCAACCCTCCCAGGATGTCCGCCCATGGTCATGCCTACCTAAACTGAGAGAAATCAAGATTCATACTACTGGGCTGTAAGCTGCCCAAGCGAAATATGAGATGCAGTCCCTTTAATTTATGTTTAACCTCACTCTGACAATGGTGGAGGCCTAGGACAGAAAGGTCTGTGTAGGAATGGGAAGGGGAATTTAAGTGTTTAAGAAGGAACTGCAGATGCTGGAAAATCGATGGTAGACAAAAGTGCTGGAGAAACTCAGCGGGTGCGGCAGCATCTATGGAGCGAAGGAAATGGGCAACGTTTCGGGCCAAAACCCTTCTTCAGACTGATGTAGGGTGGGAGGGGTGACGGGAAGAAGAAAGGAAGAGGAGAAGCCAGAGGGTTGTGGGAGAGCTGAGAAGGGGAGGAGACAATAAGGGCTACCGGAAATTGTAGAATCAATGTTCATGCCGCTGGGGTGTAAACTGCCCAAGTGAGGTGCAGGAGGTAGCACCAATGCAATCTTCGATGTAGCGGAGGTAGAGGTCGGGGTTGGGGCCCTGGTACGTCTCGAACAAGGATTGTTCGATGTACCCAACAAAGAGGCAGGCATAGCTGGGGCCCATGCTACGCCTTGTATTTGGAGGAAATGGGAAATAGAGATGGGGCCCTTGTTCGAGACATACCGGGGCCCCATACCCGACCTCTACCTCCGCTACATTGACGATTGCATTGGTGCTACCTCCTGCGCCCACACACAACTCACTGACTTCATCCACTTCACCACTAACTTCCATCCGGCACTCAAATATACCTGGACCATTTCCCACACTTCCCTACCATTTCTTGACCTAACTATCTCCATCGCAGGTGATAGACTTCTGACCGACATCCACGATAAACCACTGACACCCATGGCTATCTAGACTACACTTCTTCCCACCCTGCTTCCTGTAAGGATTCCATTCCCTACTCACAATTCCTCCGTCTACGCCGCATCTGCTCCCAGGATGAGGTGTTCCACACCAGGACATCGAAAATGTCCTAATTCTTCAGGGAACGGGGGTTCCCCTCCCCTAGTATAGATGAGCCTCTCACCAGGGTCTCTTCAATACCCCGTAACACTGCTCTCTCTCCCCATCCCCCCCCCCCTAACAAGGGCAGAGTCCCCCTAGTCCTCACCTTTCACCCCACTAGCCGTCACATACAACAAATAGTCCTCCGTCATTTTCGCCACCTCCAACGTGACCCCACCACTCGCCACATCTTTCCATCTCCCTCCCCGTTTGCTTTCCGCAAAGACCGCTCCCTCCGTAACTCCCTGGTCAATACTTCCCTTCCCACCCACACCACCCCCACCCCAGGCACTTTCCCTTGCAACTGCAAGAGATGCTACACTTGTCGCTTTACCTCCCCCCTCGACACCATTCAAGGAACCAAGCAGTCGTTCCAGGTGTGACGGAGGTTCACCTGCACATCCTCCAACCTCATCTATTGCATCCGCTGCTCTAGATGTCAGCTGATGTACATCGGTGAGACCAAGCGTAGGCTTGGCGATCGTTTCGCCGAACACCTCCGCTCGGTCCGCAATAATCAATCTGATCTCCCGGTGGCTCAGCCCATCAACTCCCCCTCCCATTCCGAATCTGACCTTTCTGTCCTGGGCCTCCTCCATACCAGAGTGAGCACCGCCGGAAATTGGAGGTGCAGCACCTCATATTCCGCTTGGACAGTTTACACCCCAGCGGCATGAACATTGACTTCTCCAATTTCCGGTAGTCCTTTTTGTCTCCTCCCCTTCTCAGCTCTCCATCAACCCTGTTGTTGCTCTTCCTTTCTTCTTCCCGCATTCCCCCCCCCTCCCTACATCAGTCTGAAGAAGGGTTTTGGCCTGAAACGTTGCCTATTTCCTTCACTCCATAGATGCTGCCGCACCCGCTGAGTTTCTCCAGCACTTTTGTCAACAGGGGAATTTAAGTGTTTGGCAACCGGGAGATCAGGTTGGATCACGTGGGCTGAGCGAAGGTGTTCCGCAAAACAATTGCCCAGTGTACGTTTAATTTCGCCGATGTATAAGAATCCCTTTACCTCCTCCCTCAACTGTCCAGGGACCCTGACAGTTTTTCAGAGGTTCCCTTGCACCTCCTCCAACCTCATCTACTGTATCCGTTGTTCAAGATGTGGATGCTTATACATCGGCGAGATGCTGCCTGGTCCGCTGAGAACGTTCCATAACCAGTCTTGGGCCCTGATTATTTTCTACATCTCAATTAAATTTCCCCAAGGAAAACGACGCCAGCCTTGTCAGTTTTCTATGTCATTATAATTCTCCAGATCTGTAATTTCCTTGTAGACCATCTCTGCAGCCCCTATTGTGCAATGGCGTTGTAACCAGAACAATGCAGGCCAAGCTAGTCTTAGTGGTGTTTGACCTGGCCTACCTGCTATTATATTCTGCACCTGTAAATACAAGTTTCCTGTCTTTTCCATTGTCCTCTGGGAAAAGTTAGTGACCTGAAATGTTAACTCTGTTTCTCTCCCCACAGTTGCTGCCCGGCCGGCTAAGTATCTCTAGCATTTTTGTTTTAGTGTCATCGTGAATAGCACAGAAATGGGCAATTCGGCCCACCGTATCCATGATGACGTTTTTGCCACCCATTTGACTGCATTAAGACAGCATTCTTCCATGCCTTGCCTCTTAAACATAGTGATTGTATCTGTTTCCATCGCCTCTTCTGACAGAGCATTCCAGATATCAACAACAATTCTCTTTTAAAAGAGAAACATTCCCTCTCAGGTTCATGCACATTGAACCAATACCATCTTGATTTTGAAACCCTACCTGGGGCAAAATATTCTATCAAATGTCTAATAATATCCTTACAACTAAACCCTTTGGTTCTTGTCACTTCCACCCTCAGAAAAATGTTCTGACTGTTTACCATACCTATGCCCCTCATAATATTTTATTCTTTTATCATGTCTCCCTGCAACCTCAGACGGTCCAGGGAAAACAGGCTCAGCTAATCCAATCTCACCAGAACTACAATCCTCCAATCTCGGTAACATCCTGGTGAATTTCTCTCCAGTGCAATCACATCCTCCTTACAGTGTGACAACCAGAACTGCACACACAACTTCATGTGGAGCTTTCCCAGTACTTTGTAAAGGTGCAAACATGCCAACTCAAGGCTATTAACCCAAGGCTAGCATCCTATTCTAGCAGCTGCATGCTGGCGAATCGCCATTTTGTTTACAGGAGAAGATGGGCTCAGTCTGTTCAGTTTTGCTCATTCCTTGAAACAAATTCCTTGTTCCTAGGAGTCAGTCTGGTGAATCTTTTTTGGTTTGCTTCGAAGGCCAGTGGATTCTTCTTGAAGGAGACTAGAACAGTTATGATGTCATCTTGGCAACACTTGTACTGTTGTTACAAGAGTGCCTCACTTTTGTCCTTCATCTGCCTTGTATCTTTAATTACTCAATGTTTGTGTATGTTATCTTTGCTTTTCTCATACAAGGAGTCCTGAATATCAATTTGTCATGGTCTTGCTCCATGCTTGCATGGGCCTATGAGCTTACTGTCCACACGTGCTGAAGGCTGGTTAGCACGCAACAAAAGCTTTTCACTGTACCTCCGTATACGTGACAATAAACTCAACTCAAACTCCCAGGACCAATACTTTCAAAAACCAAGCTACATGAAAAATCTTTCTCATCTCAATGTCCTGAATTTAGGTGTCATTTACCCAAAGGAAAATGTGCTCATTTAAAAATGAGATTCAGAAAAGCCTAGCTGCAAGATGATCTCATCAACTTCAGTCTAAGTCTGTGATGTGGAGAGATAAAGAACAATGAAAGATATGCAAAAAAGTAACGATGATAAAGGAAACAGGCCATTGTAAGCTGTTTGTAGGGTGAAAATGAGAAGCTAGTGCGACTTGGGTGGGGGAGGGATAGAGAGAGAGAGGGAATGCTGGGGCTATCTGAAGCAAAATATGAGATGCTGCTCCACCAATTTGCGTTTAGCTTCACTCTGACAATGGAGGAGACCGATGACAGAAAGGTCAGTGGAGGAATGGGAAGTAGAATTAAAGTGTCCAGCAACCGGGATATCAGGTTGGTTCACACGGGCTGAGCGAAGGTGTTCCGCGAAACGATCGGCCAGTCTGCGTTTGGTCTCGCCGATGTATAAGAGTCCACATCTTGAACAGTAGATGAGGTTGGTGGAGGTGCAAGTGAACCTCTGCCTAACCTGAAAGGACTGTTGAGGTCCCTGGACAGAGTCAAGGGAGGAAGTATAGGGACAGGTGTTGCATCTCCTGCGGTTGCAGGGGAAGGTACCTGGGGTTTGGGTGGGAAGGGATCTTTTTTCCAGTCTGCCCTTCACCCTTGTAGCTGATTCAAGTGAGTGAGCCAGATGATCCACTGTTCACTTCTGCTCTAATATCTTGATTAGTATCTATGATCTTTACTGCTGACCATTGTCTTGAAATGGCTATCCTTCCTTCAATGTGTTTCCTTTCTTCAGTAATGCAGCTGTGTGTAAAACCTATCCTTGTGACCAAGTACATTGGTAAACCTGTAATCTTGTACTTTTATGGGCACAAAGATGAAGCCAGACTCTGCACTTTGAACCTATTTATTCAGAGCATGTATATTGACTACTGTTTGCACTGTGTGTGGGTAGTGCTACACGAGTCGGGGTGGCAAAACTGTGAAATATGAATATTCATATAACAAGGTACGACCTAAACTAATATCCCATTTGTTTGCCATATTTTAGTTGAGTTTAGTGTCACGTGATACAGTGAAAAGCTTTTGTTCTCACCGTTATCATTGCCACTGTACATTTGGGCTGTGTCCATGTATCCCTTTGGGTTCTGCACATGATTTGGATTCTGCCTTGTAAATTTCAGAGCATTCTGATAAATTCAGGCAGCTCCTCAGGGAAATAGTCGAATCCCTGTCTTCCTCATGGAGCACATATTTGTGTTAGTCCTTTACAGATCCAGTCGAGAATAAAAGTCTAAACCTATCAAAGTGCAGTCAACAGTGAGCCTGAGACTGAATCTGTCGTTCGTGAATAAAGTTATGGATAATTATCCCACTGGCAACAAACTCACAGCATACCCCCACGATTTCAGAAAGTGGAGCAGAGAGAAAACTGGCAACTACAGATGTGCTGTCTAACCTTGGTAGAGTGGAAAGTTTGGAATCTATTTTGGTAACAGGGCAATTGGAATATAATAAGGTTGGGCAAATAACATGGATTTATGAAAGGGCAACCGTTTTTGATGTCAGGGCGGTCACGGTGGCGCAGCAGTAGAGTTGCTGCCTTACAGCGAATGCAGCGCCAGAGACCCAGGTATGATCCTGACTACGGGTGCTGTGTACGGAGTTTGTACGTTCTCCCCGTGACCTGTGTGGGTTTTCTCCGAGATCTTCGGTTTCCTCCCACATTCCAAAGACGTACAGGTTTGTAGGTTAATTGGCTTTGTAAATGTAAAAATAGTCCCTAGTGGGTGTAAGATAGTGTTAATGCGGGGATCACCGGCCAGCGCGGACCCGGTGGGCCAAAAGGGCCTGTTTCTGCGCTGTATCTCGAAACTAAACTAAACTAAACTAAAATTGAAATGTTGTGGCTGTTAAAGCAGAAAAGTGTGAACCATTTGATGTGGTTATTTGGACTTTGGAAGGCCTTTGATATGTGCCCTTTATGACTTTATACCACGTAGGACTGTGCATTGGTATGAATTGCAAGTAGGTTAATGAACAGAAAACAAATAATAAATGTGTGATTATTGGAGAGGTGTGGGACTGTAAGCATTGTTGTTTACAATCTGTATTTCTCATTTGATGAGGGAACTAAATGCAAACAATACAAATTTGAAACAAGGAACTGCTGATGCTGGTTTACAAAGAAAACACAGCAGCTAGTCTGGGAGCATCTGAAGAAAGTGGATAGATGACGTTTTGGGTTGGGACCCTGAGGCACACCACTAATCACAGTGCTGTAGCTCGGCCACAGCACCAATCTCTGAGGCCTGCAGTCTGAAAAACAACCTTTCACTGCCGCCCTCTGCTTCCTTCCGTGAAGCCAATTCTCTATCCAATTAGCTAGCTCTCCCTGGATCCAAGATGATCTAGAGCAGTCTATCTTGCTGAACCTTATCAAAGGCTTTCCTGAGGTTTACATAAACAACGTCTATGGCCTTGCCATCATTAACATTCGTGGCTCCTTCAAAAAGCTCATATTTGTGAGATGCGACGTCCCATGTACAAACCACATTGATTATCGCCAACGGTAGGATGCCTTCATTAGACGGGGCATTGAGTGTAAGTCAGGAAGGCATGATTCATCTTAATCGGATATTGGTTAGGCCACATTTGGAGTAGAGTGCAAGAGTAGGGAAGGAAATGCAGACTTTGGAAAGATTGCAAAGGATGTTTACTAGATTGATGCTTGGATCAGGGGGGATTAGATACAGGGAGAGGTTGGACACACTTCGATTGCTTTTCCTGGAATTCAGGCGGTTGAGGGGAGACCTGAAAGGTATATAAAATTACGAGGGGCAAAGGTAGGGTAGAGTGGCAGAATCTTTTTCCCAGGATGGAAATATCAATTACTAGACGGTATAAGAGTCATACAGCATGAAAATAGGCCCTTTGGCCCAACTTGCCAATGCTGATCAAAGTCCCACTTGCCTGCGTTTGGCTCATAACCCTCCAGACCTATCCCATCCATGTAACTGTCTAAATGTTTCTCAAACATTGCAATAATACCTGCAAAGGTGAATGGTGCAAAGTTTAAAGGAGATGTGCGGGCATGTTTTTTTCCGTCGATGGTGGTGAGTACTTGGAACACAGTACTAGGGGTGATGGTGGAGGCAGATATGATAGTAGTATTTAAGAGACTTTTGAATAGGACAGAATGAAAGGATATGGATTATATACAGGCAAATGAGAGTTGATCTTGGTCTCACGTTTGGCACAGACATTGTGGGCTATAAGGCCTGTGCTACTATATTCCATGTTCTAATCAACCCTTGTCTATCCTAATGCATGTATTTCTTATCCCTCCGAATCCTCTCCCATTTTCTTCAAAGATTGGGCGGCACAGTGGTGCAGCTAGTAGAGCTGCTGCCTCCCAGCGCTGGAGTCCAGGATTCTATCCTGACCTTGGGTGCAGTCTATGTGGAGTTTGCATGTTCTAGTGCTTCCTCCTCGTGCTCCGATTTCCTCCGATATCCCAAAGGCGTGTGAGTTTGTAGGTTCACTGTAAATTACCCCTAGTGTGTAGGGGGTGGATGAGAAAGTGGGATAACATAGCACTAGTGTGAACGGGTGATCGATGGTCGGCGTGGACTCGTTGGGCCGAAGGGCCTATTTCCATGCTGTATCTCTAAACAAAACTAAAGATGTTAGCCTTACTGGTCTATAGTTCCCAGGTTTTTCTTTGCGGTCCTTCTTAAACAAATGAGAACTCTGACGTGGGAAATGAGAACTCAATCTACATACTGCAAGTTGTAGATGAAGACTTTCCAGTGACTGTAACGGAAATTGCAGCAAAAACAGAGAAAGACACTGTGCTGAAGTGGGTCTATGAACAGACTTTAACGGTTGGACTTAAATCGATAGTGGATTGAACTCAGAGCTGAAGCCTTTCCATAATCGACGCCATGAATTATCATGTGAGCAGGGATGCATTAAGTGGGGTTACAGAGTGGTTGTACCAAAGTCTTTGAGAAACAAAATTATGAATTAACTTCATGCCGAACATCCTGGCATAGTAAGCATGAAGTCAATTGCCAGAAGTTTTGTGTATTGGCCTGGTATTGACAGTGACATCAAGTCCCTGGTGAGCAAATGTAGCATCTGCCAAAATTAACGGAGTAAACCACCAAAAACACCACTGCAACCCTGGTCATGGCCAAGTAGCCCTTTTCAGAGAGTTCATGTTGATTTTTGTGAAAAGGGTAATGATCACTTTCTGGTACTAGTAGATAGTCATTCCAAATGGATTGAGGTTAAGCATATGGGGTCAAGCACTACTACTGAGCGTACCATAGATGAGTTGAGATCCATTTTTGCATGCCATGGTTTACCGGAAGTACTTATTTCTGATAACGGGCCTCAGTTTCGTTCAGAACGGTTCAAAGAGTTCATGCAGCAGAATGGTGTAAAACACACACTTGTTCCTCCATACCATCCAGCCTCCAACGGGGCAGCGGAAGGATCTGTTAGAAATGTCAAAGATGGTCTCAAGAAACAGGTTTTGCAGGGTAGTTCAAAGCTCAGCATGAAACATCGTTTGGCTAGTTTCTTGCTGAAGTACAGAACCACACAACACACAACAACGGGTCACTCACCTGCAGAACTGTTGATGAAGAGAAGGCTAACAATACACCTAAATCTAGTTCAACCCAATTTGGCCTTGAGAGGTGAACAAAAACAATTGTCAAAAACGCCATTTTGACTCCCACAAAAAGGAGAGGTACTTGAAGCCAGATGAGCAAATTCGTGTTCTCAGTCCTCTCAACAAGTCCAGTCAAGACAAATGGGATGTTGGGAAAATAGTACAAGTGTGTGGAACAAAAGGTTGAAGTTGGAGATAGGATCAAAAGTATTCATGTTGATCAAATGATTCCAGCCAAAGATGAACCAAAAACTGAGCATGAAGTCCTAATCCCTGAGTTTTAATCTGAAAGTGAGTTGAAAGAGACCATTGTGGTTGAAACACTAAGTTCAGTTAGTATAGACAAATAAATAGATTCCACTGGGTACTAAAACAGAGTCAAACAAGGCTGCAGTTGAGTCAACACCTAAACCTGTTACACCTGTTACTGTTAAACAATCAGGCAGGATCCGTAAACCAGTTAAACAAAGGTACAACAGGGCCACCCTCCAGTCTTCCAGCATTTTTAGTTTAAACCAGTTAGGGTGCGGGATGCAAAAGCAATAGGCTTTTCTTGTCCTTTCATTACGTGGGAGATCACTGCACCTACACCATAATTGGAAGCATCACAAGCAAGTTTCATCTCGTGTGTCGTATCGTAATGAATAAGTTTGTCACGTGAAGTTTTCCTTGCAGATGTCATATGCATGTTGCTGTTCCTTTCCCCACATCAATTTCACATCTTTTTGTAGCAGATGATGTAGTGACTTTAGCACAGTTGCTAAATCTGGAAGGAATCGTGCATAGAACTGCACCATCCCAAGGAATGATTGCAGCTCTGACATTGGGTTTTGGAGCATTCACTATTGCTTCCACTTTCGCTTTTCACAGGGCGAAGTTCATTGGCATCTACTTTGAGTCCAATGTAGACCACCTCTGACTGCGCAAATGCACATTTACTTTGTCGCAGTTTGACATTGTGGCAGTTCAGTCGTGTGAGAACTTTGTCCACTTTGGCGGCAAAAACAAGGGGGCAGATTATTATCTCAATGGGGATACGTTAGGTAAGGGGGAGGTACAGCGAGACCTGTGTGTCCTTGTACACCGGTCACTGAAAGTTGGCGTGCAGTTACAGCTGGCAGTGAAGAAAGCTAATGGAATGTTGGCCTTCATAACAAGAGGAGTTCAGTATAGGAGTAAAGAAGTTCTTCTGCAGTTGTATAGGGCTCTGATGAGACCACATCTGGAGTATTGTGTACAGTTTTGGTCTCCTAATTTGAGGAAGGGCATCCTTGTGATTGAGGCAGTGCAACGTAGGTTCACGAGATTGATCCCTGGGATGGCGGGACTGTCATATGATGAAAGATTGAAAAGACTAGGCTTGTATTCACTGGAGTTTAGGATGAGGGGGGATCTTATAGAAACATGTAAAATTATAAAAGGGCTGGACAAGCTAGATGCAGGAAAAATGTTCCCAATGTTGGGCGTGTCCAGAACCAGGGGCCACATTCTTAGAATAAAGGGGAGGTCATTTAAGACTGAGGTGAGAAAAAACTTTTTCACCCAGAGAGTTGTGAATTTATGGAATTCCCTGCCACAGGGGGCAGTGGAGGCCAAATCACTGGATGGATTTAAGAGAGAGTTAGATAGAGCTCTAGGGGCTAGTGGAGTCAAGGGATATGGGGAGAAGGCAGGCACGGGTTATTGATACGGGACGATCAGCCATGATCACAATGAATGGCGGTGCTGGCTCGAAGGGCCGAATGGCCTCCTCGTGCACCTATTTTCTATGCTTAACTTGCTCAAGGATTTCCAGATGTGCTACCATGCCCTCTGTGAATATCAGTAGGTCATCCTGGTTGCACACACAGTGCGGAATGCCTTGTTACATTTTGTCCATGACAGACTGGAAAATTTTCAGGGAGGATTTCACACCATGGGGCAGCTTTGTATATGGATACAAGCCCTTATGTGTGTTGATAGTCAAGTACCGCTGACTTGTCGACATTGAGTTGGGCGTAAGCGTGAGACAAATCCAGTTTAGTGAAGACTCTTCTGCGTACAGATTTTGCGAGGTTGGGAACAGATATTGTTCGTCATCAACAACTTGGTTGATTGTGACTTTATAGTCACCACGGAGTCGAACAGTTTTGTCGGCCTTGGCTACGACCACAATCGGCGTTGCCCACTTACTCTGGTCTGTCTTCACGAGTACTCCAATTCGCTCTAACCTGTCGAGTTCTTCCTCCACTTGTTGCTTTAGTGCATATGGTACAGGTCTTGGTCGACAATACACAGGTCTCACATCTTGCTTAAGTCAAATGTGTGCATAGTACCCTGTTATTCCCGTGTAACTGTCAGCAAAAATGTTTGCATGTTTGCTTATGACGTTTTCAAGACATGATTTGGACAAATCGACGCTGAAAATGTTCTTCCAGTCTAATTCTATTCTACTCAGCCAATCCTTTCCAAGGAGGGTTGGTTTATTTCTGTAGCTGGCCACTATAATGGGCAGTGTTACTGACTGACCATTATGCTGAACTTTACAGTTCATTTGTCCACATGTCTTCAAAACTTCGCCCGAGTAGGTTCTCAGCTTGACCTTACTCTCAAACAATGGTATCTGTGGGATCTTGTTTCGTACATGTCTTCTCTCATGACCGAACAATCTGCTGCCGTGTCAATACACATATCGATTAACTGTTCATTAATCAATATTTTAGTTCGAAAGTCGTTACCTTGGCTGGTTGTAGGCTTATCGCTGTTGGTTGCATAAATGGTGTACAACCATTTAGTTCATTTCCATCAGGGTTCACCTCCAAGTTGTGAACTCCTCTCTGGTGTTGTCGCTTGATTCCCGCAGATTGTTGGTTTCCTGCTTTAAGCTTGGCCCGACAGGTTTCCGATGTAGCCCTTGGATGCTGCCATCGTGTCTTTCTCTTTTTTTTTTAAATCCGTTCAAAAACCCCGATTTCCTGTCTGTTCTGGTGTAACAATTCACCTAAAACTTAGTTGTACAAAGCCTATTCAGCTTGAGGAACTTGACAAAATAAATCTTATACAATCCCAAGGACGGCATCTTGCCACGTAGACACAACGTAGATAGCCTGACAAACTCTCGACGATTTGTCCAGCTGCTGTTTTAAACTACAGTCTCCTGCATAGAAGGATCTGCGGCCTATCGTGTCCAGCTCGCAAACAACTGAGACACAGCTCCGTATTTACTGTTTAAAACGTTAAACAACACTGCATGTTGCAAAACAGTCCTGCACTGTATTTAACGGATGAGTTCACAAACTTTATCCCATCCTCGTCGCCAATTTTGTTATATTCCGGACGGCAGAATGAATAACAACTTACAAGCAGGTTGCCTGGATCACGAGAGAGCGATTTATTACCCAACATTCCCTGCTTATATTGAACATCAACTCATTAACATATACATGAATATGTATGAATACATTACAATAAGGAAAGGGGAGCCAGAATCAATCAGTGCCTTTCAGTGTAATTTGCAGGGAATGGGACAAAATAATTTCTGTACGAGGAGCTGGTATTGATACAAATGGACCAAGTAAGAGCCTCCATTCCAGAGTCAAGAGTGTTTTATTGTCATGTGTCCCAGATAGAACAATGAAATTCTTACTTGCTGGAAGATTTTTATAACATATCTGGCTCTGTCACCTTTATGTGGAGCTAGTGTGGCAGAAAATTATAGCAAAGGAACAGACTTTAGATTCATCATCTTTCACATTAAACATCTCCATGAACACGATTTCTGCTTCATAATTATCAAGTGATGTTCCAAGAAATGGCAGCTTTATGGTGTATTGTTGTAACTAGGCGTGGAGCGGTCTTGATCCGAAACGCCACCTATTCCTTTTCAACAGAGATTCAGCCTGGCCCGCCAAGTTACTCCAGAATGTTGTGTCTATCTTTGGTGTAAAGCAGCATCTGCAGTTCCTTCCTTCGCTTAAATTGTATCTGCTGTTTTTTCTAATGGACAGTTTGTATTCTGATGTGTTACTGGCTTTACATGCGTTATGCCCGTCAAAGAGAAATTAATGGTGATGATGGTACTCTATTATCACATGTGACATGTCACAGTGAGATTGTTTTGCAGACACAAGTAGGCAAAGAGTACCAACATACAGGGTGCCGACAAAGTTACAAAGTATTCCATCTAAACCCCAATAGTCCCCCTTTGTTCATTCTCAGCGGTCCGTCCCCAAGCCTGGTCCCCCTTTGTTCATTCTCAGCGGTCCGTCCCCAAGCCTGGTCCCCCTTTGTTCATTCTCAGCGGTCCGTCCCCAAGCCTGGTCCCCCTTTGTTCATTCTCAGCGGTCCGTCCCCAAGCCTGGTCCCCCTTTGTTCATTCTCAGCGGTCCGTCCCCAAGCCTGGTCCCCCTTTGTTCATTCTCAGCGGTCCGTCCCCAAGCCTTGTCCCCCTTTGTTCATTCTCGGTGGTCCGTCCCCAAACCTGGTCCCCCTTTGTTCATTCTTGGTGGCTTGTCCCCAAGCCTGGTCCCCCCTTTTTTTTTTTTATCAGAACATTTATTCAATTATTAAAAAATTATATTTACACTACAATAAAACAAACCAGAACCCACCACCATAATACAATACAAACAGATAACCTAAATAAATTACGATACAACTATGTTACAATCCTTATTGAGGATGCATTCAACCCCCTGCGGTGCCCAGAGGTCCTGGAGATCTCCCAGGGTGCCTGTGGACAGGGCGTAGTCCCTTTCTAACCCCACCCGGGCGCGGACGTACCCCGGAAAAGGGGCAGGCAGCTGGCTCGGGCAGAGCCCTCTTCCGCCTGGCGCCGTGACTCGCGGATGGCCAGCTTGGCCAGGCCCAGGAGCAACCCAACCAGGACATCTTCAGCCCTACCCTCTCCCCTACGCACAGGGTGTCCAAAGATGAGGATGGTGGGTGAAAAATGCAGCCAGAAGACAATGAGCAGCCCCTTTAGGTATTGAAACAGTGGCTGCAGCCTCACGCACTCCATATACACGTGGTACACAGACTCTTCCAGCCCGCAAAAGTGGCAAGCGGCTGGCGAGTTTGTGAACCACGAGAGAAACAAGTTGCAGGGAACTCCTTGGTGCAATACCCTCCACTCCAGGTCCCCAATGGAGAGGGGAAGCCTGATCCCCCTTTGTTCATTCTCAGTGGCCCGTCCACCTGTGTTTACATTAGGCTAGGTGTTAAATATCTTTATCTAAAATTCCGACATTAAAATCCAACACAATTATTTGTGTGCTTGTTGGAGGGTGTGAAACATTTGGCACAATGAGGCTGAATCTTTGTGCATTGCATATTGTACTTGCCTTGGTGGTGAAATACTTTGTAGTTAACTGACCACTGTCATCAAAAATCCAAGCCTGCCTTACCAAATAGTCTTGCATTCCACTAACCTGCTGAGACTCTAAAATGACTTTCTTATGCTCTGAAGGTAGACATACTGCTTTGCAGATGATTACAAAACAGCATGTTTGTGAAACTTGGCTGTATATGTTGTCAGTAATTTGGGAATTGGATCGATTTGTTCAAAAGGAGTTGCAGTCCCACTTTGCCTATTCTGATGTTCAGCAGAAGCTACCATCAACTATCTGTCCACCTTCCATTAGGTGAAGTATTTTGTGAGACTAGTGCTGAAATTAGTAACAGAAACAGCAGTGAATTTTAGTTTAGTTTAGTTTAGAGATACAGCATGGAAGCAGGCCCTTTGGCCCACCGAGTCCTCGCCAACCAGCAATCCCCGCACATTAACACTAGCCTACACAACGAGGGACAATTTTACTTTCATACCAAGCCAATTAACCTACAAACCTGTGCGTCTTTGGAGTGTGGGAGGAAACCGAAGATCTCAGAGAAAACCCAAGCAGGTCACACGGGGAGAACATACAACTCCATACAGACAGCACTCATAGTCAGGATTGAACGCGGGTCTCTGGCGCGGTGAGGCAGCAACTCTACTGCTGCACCACCATGCCACCCATGCCGACTGTTGAAACTTGTGATGTACCACTTGAAGTTGCAGATTTCTGGACATGTGTAATGTGTGCTTTCATTTTTTAATTGCAGTTGATGAAGAACAAGGCATATGTGATCATGATGATCTGTTTTGGGGGAGGAATCGGTATTTTTACTGCCTTCTCTGCACTCTTGCAACAGATTGTCTGTGTCCGGGGATACTCAAACGTAAGGCCATATTTTAAAATCCCAGGCTTTTATTATTATTCCTTATTGTTCCACAAAGTGCCAGACTTTTCAGAATGATCTGTTTACATTTGGACAATAAATCGAGTGGTCCTTCTTGTTGGGGGATGTCATTTGGTACAGCCTGCATAATATATTGAACATTTTCCTAAACGCTGGGTGATTCAGTGGAAAGCTGACTTTCAAATGAATTTTCTCCGCACTGCGTCAGTACTGAGCAAACTCGAAACTAATCTCTTGGTACCATCTTGTGGCTATTGATGTGTCTTAAAGACTGTAAAGTGGTCCAAGTGTAGATGGGTGATAGGAGATTTGGGGACTGTTGTGGACAGGCGAGAAGGAACAGGCTACTGGGAATTAAGTGGGAGAATGGGACTGATGTCGTTTGAAAGCTGCAAAGACTTGATGGGCCTACCGTTGTGGGAAATATATAACTAACTGCACGGTGTGCAACTTTTACTGATGGCACTGCTGTGCTAGGAGCAAAGTGTGGGTTTATGCTGGTCTTGAGTCATCAAGTTACAGTCATAGAATCATACAGCGTGGAAACAGGCCCTTTGGCTCAACTTGCCCATTCCCAGCACAATGCCCCATCTACACTAGTTCCACCTGCTCTCATTTGGCCTATATCCCTTTAATCATTTACATGTTATTATTGTGCCTGCCTCAACTACTTTCTCTGGCAGCTCATTCCACTTACCCACCACCCTTTGTGTGAAAAGGTTGCCCCTCAGGTTCCTATTAAATCTTTCCCTTCTCACCTTAAACCTATAATCTCTAGTTGTTGATTATCCCAACTGGGTAAAGGATCCTATCTATCTATCCCCCTGATCTACCCCCCTAATGGTTTTCCAAAGGAGCTTGCTATAGAGAGAGTGCTTGTGAGGAATGGTTGGGTCAGTTGCACAGTGCTGCACCCTGCTGGAACAATGTTGGCCATTGATGTGGACAGACCACCCGTATGCTGTGGTCTCCCCACACCTTCCAGTGGGCATGGTGAAACCTGCCACCCCCCCCCCCCTGTATTTGGCTACATAATTCTCCCTAATCTGAGACTTCTCTGTGGTAACAAAGTCAAAGTCCAGTGAGCGTTCTATATAAAGAAGATGTACAAAGTGATGATGAAGCAATAGTTCCCTCACATATCCCAACCCCCTCTGAGCCTCTGCGGTAGTCATTGTACTTGTGATGTGGGATGTGAGTTGGGCAGTGACAAGGGTTAGCGATGGCCAAAAGCTGAGATAGATCACAGGTGCATGGCAGGTGCTCTGCTTGCTGATGGAATTGCAAACACATGGTTGTTGTGTGGTGTGTAATACTTGTCTTCTTTGTTACAGAGTTTTGCTGGGATCTGTGGAGCCTTGTTCATAGTGTTTGGAATCCTGGGTGCATTCGTGATCGGCATATACGTGGATAGGACGAGGAATTTTATGGAAACCACCAAGATTAATTTTTGTATCACTGCTCTAGCTTGCATTGGGTTTGCACTGGTAAGTAACCCATCCCTGCCTCTAGTTCATTGGCAAGTAACTACCACTGCCTTCAGTGCATTGACAAGTAACTACCACTGCCTTCAGTGCATTGACAAGTAACCTGGTACTGCCTCCAATGCATTGGTAAGTAACCCGTCACTACCTCCAATGCATTGCTAGCAACAATCTAGTGCTCTCATGTCGCCTATGGTTGGTCTGTGCATTTTGTACGTCCTGTGGAGGAACATTGGTCAAATGGATGACTGCAGGAACAAGGATGGGCCATGCATGGAGGGATTTAAACACGAGGGCAAGCAAGCATTTTAGATTTGGGCAATAGTGAAGCCAGCATGTTACTGGGGCGTGGAGGGACCTGAAGAGAGAGAGGGAGAGCAGTAAAATAATTGTCGAGGGCAGGGGCGATCTTGGCTCCTGTAGCCGGCGGTCGGGCCCTCCGCATCGGGGCGATCAAGCTCCTGCATCGGCGGGGGGGGGGGGAGAATCTCACCTTTCCTCGCGTCGGCGATCGGACCCCGGGTCGGGGCTGGTCGAAACCTTCTGCGTTGCTGGAGCTCCCGACATCTACGGTCTCAACCCGAGACTGCGAGCTCTCGATGGTAAAATCCTTCTATGTCATTGGAGCAATCCCAGGCAAGGGATCGGCTCCGATGGTAAGTCCGCGCCCCGCGGTGGGGCTCAAGGTCAGTCCCGAGCAAGGCCGCCAGCTCCACGATGTGAGGCTTGCAGAGCGACCGGAGATATGACCCAGAAAACAATCACATCTCCAGCAGGGTAAGAGATTGGGAAAAAAAAGTTCCCCCCCCCCCACATAAAACAAACCAGGGAACATTTACACAAACTTTAAAAACAATAAAAATAACAAAAAAAAAGACGAATAAACAGACAGACTGTTGACGAGGCTGCCCATCGTGCGGCGCCCCTGGTGGTTCACATAGCACCTCATAGACAAAAAGCTGGAGTAACTCGGCAGGTCAGACAGCATCTGTGGATGTAAAGGGAGGGTCCAGAGATGCTGTCTGACCCGCTGAGTTCTTCCAGCTTTTTGTGCCTATCTTCAGTTCAAACCAGCATCTGCCGTTCCTTGCCACAAAAACAGCATCTCATATTCCACTTGGGTAATTACAACTCAACGGTAAAAACATTGAATTCTCCAATTTTACAATTATCCCCGCTACAAATATCCCCCCCGCGCCCCTCAGTGCCCCACCTGAACTCGCACCCATCTCTCCCATCCCCTTCCACCTACATTCCTTCCTCTAGCTTCACAATTCACAACTTTTCAATCTTTTATGTCTCGTGCCTTCTGTTTAATCTCTAGCCTTTGTTCCAACCAACCAACCATCCACCCATTAAAAATCCCTCGCCTGTGTTCACCTATTATTTGACACATTTTGTCCTGCCTCTCCTCTCTCCTACCTTCCCCCCCCCCCCCCCCCCTTCTCCCCTGTAATCAGTCTGAAGAAGGGTCAGACCAAAAAATGAAGCAAGATCAGAAAACTCCAGGCATGCAAAGAATCAGTACTACAGAGGCTTTAAAATGTTGCCGACCATTGTTTAATTTATTGGATTAGTGATCCTCATCATAGAAACATAGAAAATAGGTGCAGGAGGAGGCCATTCGGCCCTTCGAGCAAGCACCGCCATTCATTGTGATCATGGCTGATCGTCCCCAATCAATAACCCGTGCCTGCCTTCTCCCCATATCCCTTCATTCCACTAGCCCCTAGAGTTCTATCTAACTCTCTCTTAAATCCATCCAGTGACTTGGCCTCCACTGCCCTCTGTGGTAGGGAATTACACAAATTCACAACTCTCTGGGTGAAAAGGTTTTTTCTCACCTCAGTCTTAAATGGCCTCCCCTTTATTCGAAGACTGTGGCCCCTGGTTCTGGACTCGCCCAACATTGGGAAATTTTTTCCTGCATCTAGCTTGTCCAGTCCTTTTAGAATTTTAATGTGGTGCTGGTTAGTGATAGCAAGGGGTGCAGTTCCTTTGTTGGTACATATGACAATGAAACACTCTTAAGATTCCACCCTCACAGCTGTTGCAGATGGGTCAGGGTAGAGAGTGCTGCATGATGGAATGTTGCATGGTTCACATGCAGATCAGTGTGTCTGGGATGGAACAGGAAGTAGATAGTGAGCTCCCAGATATGGGCTTATCTGTGGCTGAAGCGATGAATTAGATTGCTCTTTGTCGGTAAAGAGAAATTGTAATTCTGGTGAAATGGTATCAGAGTGGGGGGAATAAATGGTATCAGAGTGGGGGGAATAAATGGTATCAGAGTGGGGGGAATGTCACCGTGTTAATGTTCTGTACTTTCAGGTTTCGCGGTTGAGTGGTCAGCCTGTCCTACTGGCCATGGTGTGTTCACTGTTTGGGTTGTTTGGCTTTTCCATCTATCCGGTGGGCATGGAGCTTGGCGTGGAATGTTCGTATCCTGTGGGTGAAGGAACATCCACTGGACTCATCTTTGTCTCTGGGTAATTCATCATTCCATTTACATTTTGATTAGTTGGCCTCTCTCTGATTTCCTCTCTCGACAAAGGGATTGGAAACGGCTCTGACATTATAACCTCAAGGCTGCGTGCTCAGCCCCCTGCTGTACTCACTCTATACTCATGACTGCGTAGCCGGTCATAGTGTGAACTCCATCATCAAGTTCACTGACGACACCACTGTTGTGGGACTGATGGAGATGAGTCAGAATATAGAAGTGAGATCGACCGTTTGACCAAATGGTGCCAGCACAATAACCTGGCTTTCAACACCAGCAAAACCAAGGAACTGATTGTGGACTTTGGAAAGGGTAGGATGGGGACACATAGTCCAGCTTATATCAACGGGTCGGGTGGAGAGGGTCAGGAGCTTCAAATTCCTGGGTGTGCATATCTCTGAAGATCTCTCCTGGTCTGAGAACACTGATGCAATTATAAAGAAAGCACATCAGCACCTCTATTTCCTGAGAAGAGAGAGTCGGTATGTCAAGGAGGACTCTCTCGGACTTCTACAGGTGCACAGTAGAGAGCATGCTGACCGGTTGCATCGTGGCTTGGTTCGGCAACTTGAGTGCCCAGGAGCGGAAAAGACTGCAAAAAGTTGTAAACACTGCCCAGTCCATCATTGGCTCTGACCTCCCTACCATCGAGGGGATTTATCGCAGTCGCTGCCTCAAAAAGGCTGCTAGCATCATCAAGGATCCACACCATCCTGGCCACTCACTCATCTCCCTGCTGTCTTCAGGTAGAAGGTACAGGAGCCTGAAATCTGCAACATCCAGGTTCAGGAAAAGCACTTTATCTGCTTATTTACGTGTGTATATATATATTCAATGGTATATGGTCACACTGATCTGTTCTGTATTTATTTATGCCTACTATATTCTGTTGTGCTGAAGCAAAGCAAGAATTTCATTGTCCTATGGGAGACATGACAGTAAACTCTCTTGAATCTCTCTAATTGGTGATAGGAACAGGTAGAGGCCACTCGGTCCCTCAAGCCCATTCTGCCACTCGAGAATATCATGACACACTTGATTGCAGTCTTACTCTCCATCACAGTTCATTGTTGAATACCCATCAACCTCCGCCTTAATAATAACTCCATCCAATCGTTGAGGAAGAAAGTTCCAAGAACTTGACCATTTGAGAGAAAACTTCAGCCGTGTATTGGAAATGGGCGACACATCACTTATTAACAGATGCCCCCAGCAACAGCTGTACACTCTCATCGCCCATCTATAACCCCTCTTAAGTTATCTTCCCAACGACTTTCATACCCAACTTTGTGACATTGGCAAATTTACCAATCATACTATTATTGCAAGGACAAGCCAAGGAACTACAGGCTGGGGAGCCTGATGTCAGTGGGCGTTGTTTCTTAGGGGCAAATCCTCAAGGATTTGGATAGACACAAATGGATTTGGTGTTGTCCAAATGGCTTTGTGCGTGGGAAATCATGTCTGACAAATCTGATAGTTGTGTTGAAGAGGTCACCAAGAGGATTGATGAGGGCAGGGCAAGTGTGAGGTGATGTATTGTGAGAACGTCTAATGTGGTTAGACCAAAGTAAGTGGTAGTTCCCTGAAAGTGACATTGTAGGTAGAAAGGGCTGTGAAGAATGCAGATGGCATCCTTGCCTTCATAGGTCAGAGCATGGAATGTCAAAGTTGAGAGGTTATGTTACTACTTTATAAAGTCTAGACCTGGAGTATTGTCTGCCATTTCTGGTCAACACATAACAGAAATATTGTGGCTGTGTTGGGCAGTGCAGGACTTTCACAAGGATGGTGCCTGGACTGGAAGTCTTAAGGTTCAAGGAGACATTGGATAGGCAGGGCTTTTTATCCCTGGGATGAAGAAGGCATATACAGGTATATCAAGTTATAAGAACCATGGCTTGGAGAGATGGTCAGAATCATTTGCCCATTGCAGGAGCAACAAAAACAAGAGGGAAAGGTTTTGGTGAAAGCGGGAGGTTTGAAGGGGATCTGAGTGGAACGTTATGTATACTCAGTTGTTGATATCTGAAACTTGCTGAGCGAGGCAATGGTGGAATCAGATACGATCACTATGTTTAACAGATATTTCGACAGGTACACAAATAGGTGGATATCGTACCAATGGGGAAAATGGGTTTAATGTGGATGGGCAAAAAGATTAGCGTGGATATGGTAGGCTGAAGGGCCTCTTTGTGCATATACAGGTATATATGCATATACAGGGCCTCATATGCATATAAGGGCCTCTTTATGCATATACAGGCTGTTACTCTGACTAACTCCAGTTAATTGGCCTAACATGGGTTTCATTTCACAAGCTCATATAACCATATAATGGTTGCCTTTACCTGATTACATTGATTTTGTTTCCAAGCTTGTAATATTCCAATGTATATTCTTGGTTTATCTCCCACCATGTTTGAATGAAGGAGTTACATTTACTTTTCCACTAGTTTCATTATTCCATTGACAGTAAATCTGACAATGAAATATTCTTGTCTCTAATGGAACCATCCACATGTGCCAGTGCAGGCTGTTCATTGCAGGCGCGCCATTTGGTTTAAAATGCTGGAAACAGCTGATGGCTCAAACAGCAGCTACATAAAGAACTGGTCAGTGTTTCAGGTCAGAGACTTTCTCTTTACTGCCTGACCTTAACAAAATCAATGTAACCAGGCAAAGTTAATATATTTGTGAAAGGGATGTCGCGGTGGCCAGTTCACTGGAGTTAGAGTCAGAGTCACGGTTGTACACTGCAAAGATAGTCCCTTCGGCCCACCACATCCATGCCAACCTTCCAGCAATTGCTTTTTTATTGCAGATTACCAGCATCTGCAATTGTTGAGTTTTCATTTTGAGTTTCAGTTTGCCCTGCAACCTTTTAAATGATTCCCTTTTGCCCAGAGCCTTCATGAATTTCACATGAAATGACCAATCTCCTGCAGTCATTTCGAGTGCAGCATCTTAGGTTCATAGAGTTATAGAGCATGGATACAAGCCCTTCGGCCAATCTCGTCCATGCTGACCTAACTGAGATAATCCCACTTGTCTGTGTTTGGACATCCTACATTTTAACTAAACCTCATGTCGAGGGTAGTTTGCATGGAAAAGGAAGATCTTCCAACTACATTGTTCCAGCTATCAATCCCCCAAATAGTTCCTTATGGGAAAGGTCATTGTTATTCAGCATTTTATTTAATTCCAAAAATAACAGAGATTTGATGCTGAGTCCAAGTTTCAGTTACGCAATAATCAAAGTGTCTATACTTGGTCCAGTCCCTGCCAATGGGCGATGGGGAATATAATTTTCAAGTTAGTAAACAAGAGTGTGACTGCAGTGGCAAGCATGGTCTAACCTCTGTCTGCCTTCCCTTGTACAGGCAGCTTCAGGGAGCTCTATTTATTTTCTTTTTGCCGACGTTGGCACAGCCAATGACGAGCGATGGTTCAGCGTGTCAGGTTGGAGTGGGAGCAGCACTTGACTGGACAGGTTCGTGCACCTTCTGCCTTTTACTGAAGAATACAAAGATAATTTGCTGCGAGTAGGCCTTTACCAATTGCAGTTTGTTTGGTGGTTTAATAAGTGAGCTTATGGTAAAGTGTCAGCATGGACTGGGCTTTCGATTCAGAGGGAAAGGAACTGTGATCGCTGGCAAGGTTCTTTTCAATAAAACCTCACTGAGTCTTTCTAGCCCCAGGAGAATTTCCAGAAACACCGAAACATAGAAAATAGATGCATGAGTAGGCCATTTGGCATTCGAGCCAGCTATTCAATATGATCAGGGTTGATCATCCAAAATCAGTATCCCGTTCCTGCTTTCTCCCCATATCCCTTGATTCCGTTAGCCCTAAGAGCTAAATCTAACTCTCTCTTGAAATCATCCAGTGAATTGGCCTCCACTGCCTTCTGTGGCAGAGAATTCCACAGATTCACAACTCCCTGGGTGAAAAAAATGTCCTCATGTCAGTCCTAAATGGCCTACCCCTTATTCTTAAACTGTGTGACCCCTGGTTCTGGACTCCCCCAACTTCGGGAACATTTTTTTCTGCATCTAGCCTGTCCAATCCCTTAAGAATTTTTGTAGGTTTCGATAAAATCCCCTGGCATCCTTCTAAAGTCCAGTGAATACAAGCCCATTCCATTCTTTCATCATATGTCAGTCACTCCATCCCACACAAAACACATTTTAACATAAACATAACTCCTCCACATTTCTCACTGTGATGGAAGGCGAAAAAAAGTTAAACTCTCTTGCCTTCATTGTCCTCCTGCGGTTGGGGTCCTCGAGTCCTCCGTTGACGGGACGATCTTGACTCCCTTAGCCGGCGGGGTTCAGGCCCTGCGCGTCGGGTCGATCAGCTCCTGCATCGGGGGGATGTCAGCTCCCCCATGCCGGCAATCGGACCCCGGGTCGGGGCTGGTCGCACCTCTGGGTTGTTGGAGCTCCCGACATCTACGGTCTCCCCGAGACTGCGAGCTTGATGGTAAAGTCCGCAGGCCGCTGTGTTGGAGCGATTCCAGGCAAGGGATTGGCTCCAATGTTAAGTCCACGCCCCACGGTGGGGCTCAAAGTCAGTCCGAGGAAGCCTCCAGCTCCATCGATGGTAGGCCGTAGAGTACCCGGAGATGCGATCTGGAAAATAATCACATCTCCAGCAAGGTAAGAAACAGACCCCACACAAAATAAACCGGAGAACATTTACTCGAACTTTTAACACGCACTAAAAATAAAAAAAGACGAAAAAACAGAGACTGTTGACGGGGCTGCCAATCATGCGGCGTCCCTGGTGGTGAATCATCATGTTCAGTACAGACATTGTGGGCCGAGGAACCTGTTCAGGTGCTGTAATGTTCTATAATCTATAGGGCTGGGTTTTTCACAGAAATCAGATTGTAAATTAAAGCGTGCAAATGTAACAGTCAAGATATAGAACTCATCCCTTCCCACCCAAACCACCCCCACTTCAGGTACTTACCCCTATAACCACAGGAGCAACACCTGTTACTATACCTCCTCCCTCGACACTGGCCAGGGAACCCGACAGTCCTTTCAAGTTAGGCAGAGGTTCACTTGCATCTCCTCCAACCTCATCTACTGTTTCCGTTATTCAAGATGTGGACTCTTGTACATCGGCGAGACCAAACGTAGACTGGGCGATCGTTTCCCGGAACATCTTTGCTCAGTCCGCCTGAACCAACCGGATCTCCCGGTTTCCCTTCCCAGACCTTTTTGTCCTCAGCCTCCTCCATTGTCAGAGTGAGGCTAAATACAAATTGGAGGAACAGCATCTCATATTTTGCTTGGGCAGCTTACAACCCAGTGGTATGAATATTGATTTCCCTCACTTCAGGTAGCCCCGGCATTCCCTCTTTCTCCATCCCTCCCCCACCAGCTTCTCGTTCTCACCTAGCAAACAGCTAACAATGGCCTGCTTCTTTTATCATCGTTACTTTTTTGCATATCTTTCATTCATTGTTCTATATCTCTCTACATCACTGTCTACATTTCCCGTTTTCCTTTCCCCAGACTCTAGTCTGAAGAAGGGTCTCGACCCGAAATGTCACCTATTCCTTCTCTCCAGAGATGCTGCCTGACCCGCTGAGTTACTCCAACTTTTTATGTCTATGGAACCTTAGAGTCAGACAGCACAGAAACAGGCCCTTTGGCCCATCCTGACTGTTCCAACCAAGTACCTATCCTGCTTTCTAGGAAACGAGGAATGAAATTATGAAGGAGCTGGCAGAGATATTTGCATTATCTTTAGCCATGAAGGAGGTAATGCTGTATCTTCATTTAAGAAGGGCTGCAAGGACAGTGGAAACTGGAGAGGGATCATGTTGCTTTCAGTCCCAGGAAAAGTGCTTTGTTTTGTACTGCTACTATCTTAGAGCAGCTCTGGATATGAAACTCCGCGCTAGGAAGATCCTGCAGCGAACAGTTCTTTGTGTTATGAAATGTGGTGGAACAATGCCTGGATTTTCAAAAGCCAATACTAATAAACTTTGTTGATTTCAAAAAGGTATTCGATAGTGTACATAGAGACACCCTGTGGCGAATTCTTAAAGTGTATGGCATCCCAGAGGCTTTCATAAACATCTTCAAGAACCTTTACGAGGGATCCAGTTGCTGTGTCAAGGTTGATTCAGGAAACAGAATTCTTTGATATTGTCACAGGGGTAAGACAAGGTTGCCTTCTATCCCCCTTACTGTTTATTGTCACGATCGACTATGTCTTGTGGAAGACAATGAACAAAGCTGACTTTGGAATACCGTGGAGAACATGAAGACGCCTCACGGACCTAGATTTTGCCGATGACATTGCAGAGTCGAGACACACCCTTCAAAAGATGACAACTGCTCTGGAGGAGAATGCATCAAAGGTTGGATTAAAGATCAGCTGCCAGAAGACTAAGACCATGCGGACTAGAGACCAGCAGCCAATAGACCAACTGATAATCAATGGGGAACCTGTGGAAAACACCACAAGATTTACTTATCTTGG